>NC_056725.1:1278292828-1278585328 GCF_019279795.1 Protopterus annectens | reverse complement strand
GTCATCATTGTGGGCTTCTGTACTGACAGTATCGACTTTGACAATTATTTCAGGTTCACTGACTTTGTTGCCTTCTGAGTCCTTGGTTCTCCCTATTTTGGGGCCTAAAGAATTTTCTTTCAAAGACAGGCCTAGAAGGAGGTATTCCTCATCTGTAGATACCTTCCTAGATTGACCTCCAAGTCCATTCTTGAAAAGACCTACACCCAGATCCTTGTCAGTCTCTTCAGTCCAATCTACCAAGAGCCAAACAGAGTCTGATGTCATGAGGCTGGTGGACCAGCTCCTGCCGGCTAGGGGATTAACTTTTTCATCGGTTCCCAGCCTTCCTAGCTCTAGCACTGGAACCTTACCAGTTATCTCACCAGTTTGTGTTCCTCCTCCAACTCCAGTTGAGTCTTTAGAGTTCCCAGCTCCGACAGTCCCGGTTTCGACTGTGCCAGTGCTGGTCAGATGTTCATCTTCGGCACCGATGACTACCCTGAGCTCTTCAGTTCCATCGGTTCTGGAGATCTCTCGGAGTCAGAATTTCGCTACCATTTCCAGTGAGCCTGGATTCACTCTGGCATTGTTGGAGCCATCCATGCTCCTTGGGGCATCTGCACATGTAAGCTTGACTCCAGCTTCAGAGGTGGCTTCCTCAATGTGGGATGGGACCACAGTTCTGAGGGAGTCTGTCTCCATTCCTGGCTCCCATTCCTCTACGGGGGGGGGGGGGGCTTGCTTTCCAGGTCAAGGAGAGGGCCTTGTCCACTGCGGGCTCACAGTCGATTCCATTTTTGTTGGACCAACATCCCATTTCTTCCCCTCGGCAAGAGCTACCACCAACCTCTGCCCTGGGACAGTGGGCACAGAAGCCTCAGGATTCAACCATAGTGGTAATGTCATCTTCAGACACCTCCCCAGCCCATCTCACTGAAGAGGTGCCCTTGAAGTGAAAGTGCAAGAAGAAGCACTTGGTCTCCCCTGAAGAGTCTTAAACAAAAGATATCGATTTCATTGAAGGGGAAAGTTCCCTGAGGTCACCCCCGGAAGACATCTCATTTGGAGACATTTTAGAAATCCTAAAACAGAGAGGTGGCTGGACATCCCATCTGCCTTCCTCTAAGGAATCGGTATATCTGCAGGCTTTTCATGCCCGACTATCTACCTCTTAGATCTCTCTGCCTGCTGATGATCTAATTAAATTGATTTCTCAGTGGGCTTGGAAGTTTCCTGATTCCATCAAGCCAATCCCTAAGAGACCAGACCACATTTTATCATCTCCTGAGGATCGTCAACATTGGGCAAAAGGAATTCCACTAGATGCCATGGTGGTTGCAGCTGCCACTAAAAAGGAACTTGCGGATGAGAGTCCTACTATCCATCCTCCTAACATGGAGTCTAGGATGATGGATAGATTCGGGAAGCAAATATATCGACATTTGCACTTAGGTTCCTGAACTTTATGGCACATTTTAAGAGACTACAATGAGACCTGATAAAGGAACTGTCAGACACTCTGACAAGAGCCATAGCTGAGTAGATACAGGAAAAAGTAGCTTCCCAGCTGGCAACCCTTGAATCAATATGTAATTCGTCCATGAGGTTAATTGTGCATGCAGCCGAAGAGACAACTAGGGCAGTGTGTTCTGGCATAGCCATTAGGAGATATGCCTGGATGCACTTATGTGAGTATGCGGAGCCCTTTAAGTCTTCTTTCATCAGTGCCCCTTTTGACAGAACATCGCTTTTTTGTCTCAAAGTTAAAAGAGACCCTTTCCAGATGTGAGAAGGATGGAAAGACCCTTTCTGGCATGGGAGTATGCTTTTCCACTGCTTGACGGACTTACTCCACAATCCAGAGTGTTGGAAGCTATAGTTCAAACAGTCCCAAGGGTGTTTTCAGGACTCCCATGGTAATGACTTTCCCCAGGGCAGAGGGGGGAGTTACAATTCAGTTCAGTGTGCTAGAGGCAGAGGTAGCCTGCAAAGTCAGGTTTCCAGGGATTCATTTCTAGGTAACTCTTATCAGCGCTCCTGAACAGAGGCCCAATTGCCATCCTCTGAAGGCATTCAGGGGACAGCTATCCCTGCACCTTTCTGCTTGGCTAAACATAAGTGACAGTTGGGTGCAGAGGATTATAACCAGAGTTTATAATATCCCTTTTTCAAAACAACCCAGTCAACAAAAGAGAATTCCAGACGTTCTACCCAGTCACAGGGATGCAGCAGTCTTAGAGATTCAAAAACTGCTTGACAAAGGAATCACCCAAGCAGTCCCACCAGACTAGATAGGATACGAAGTTTACTCAAAATAATTTTTAGTGCCAAAGAAAACAGGAGACTGGAGACTGATGTTAGATATCAGTGTGTTGAACAAGTCAGTTCAACAAACCAAATTCCAGATGGTTACGGTTCAGTCTTTACTTCTGTTCTTAGGAAAGATGATTGGATGTGCTCAGTAGATCTTCAGGATGTTATTTCACTTAAAAATGAACAAGCATTCCTGCATTTCCAGCTGGGAGCCAGTCATTATCAGTTCAGAGCCCTGCCTTTTGGTCTCACCACAGCCCCCAGGGTTTTCACCAAATGCATGCCAGAAGTAGCAACTCACTTCCGACTGCAAGGCACGAATAGCGAAAAAACATAAGTTGTCTTCCATAGGTTCCTCCTCTGAACTGAAAGCTAAGGTTCCAAAGCTCTTGGAATGGTGTTCCTCCTTGGCACAAGCCTCTTCAGCGCCATTGGCACCACCACTGGCATCAGCATCTGCACAGACTGCTTCAGCTTCCAACTCGGTGCCGACATCTCCTACTGCACCACAGCAGGTCTTACCCACTCCTTTGGTGCTGAAAAATGAACGTCTCTAAATACTCAGGACAAGGTACTCACCTTCCATTGACCCTTTCTATGGTCAGCTTCCTAGTCCCTTTGTGGAAAGCCAGAGTCCTCCTCTGGATTGTCTGTTCACTCCTCCAGGAGTCTCACTGAACTAGATGTAGTGAAATTGGTGGACCAGTTTCTAGTGGCTAGGGGTCTTTCTGCCTCCTCCCAACCCCCTCTCCCACCTGGAGCAGGGATGTTTTCTTCTAGGACTCCACCATTCCTTCCTCCTCTGACCTCCTTGGAGGCCTTAGAGCTCCACACTCTGACCAGTCAGGCTCCAGCTGTCCTGGCACTGATATCACTTTTGTCTTCAGTTCCAGCGTTGGCTCTGACTTTGTCAGTTCTGTCAGAATCAGTGGACTCCTGAGGTCATAGCTCCACTGCTGGGACTGAGGGGTTTGAGTCAGCTCCTGTATTTTATTCTGAGTCGCCCTTACCTCTTGGAACTCTGGTGTTTGGAAGCCCATCCTCAGCTCCTGCTTCGGAAGTGGGTCTCTCAGAGTGGGGTGTGACCTCAGTTCCGAGTTTGTCTCTCTCGGTTCCAGGCTACCACCCCTCTTTGAGGGGGGGGCTGCCTTCCAGGCAGTGGAGAGAACATTGACTGCTGCAGGCTGTCAGGTGTCTTCTGCTGTGCCGGAGTTTCATCCCCTGACCCCTTCTTACCTGGAGCTTCCACCAACCTCCATGCCTAGACAGTGGTATACAAGGCTGCAAGAGATCCCTGCAAAGAGTCAGTCTTCTTCCGAGTCCTCCTCAGACATTCCCTCTAGAGAGCCTCCTCGGAAGAAAACGTGTAAGGGGAAATACCTGGACTGAAGAGTCTGTCACAGAGGACACAGATTTTGATGACGGGGAGGTCCCCCCCCAGTCACCCCAAGAAGACGTCTCTATGGAGATATTCTAGAGATCCTTAAACAGAGGCATAACTGGAAGCCCAAAGACCCTATCTCTGATGAGTCTGTATACTTGCAGTCCTTCGATTCTCACCCATCTACTTTCTGGGTGACCTCTCCCACTGACGATCTCATTAAGTTGATCCCTCAGCGGGCTTGGAAGGCTCCTGACTCCATAGAACTGATTCCCAGGAGACCAGATAAGATACTGTCTGCTCCTGAGGACCACCAGCATTGGGAAAAGGGTTAGCAATAGATGTCATGTTATTGGCAGTGACCACCAAAAAGGAATTAGCTGAGGAAAGTTCCTCTGTTTATCCCCCTAACCGAGACTCTAGGGTGATGGACAGATTTGGAAAGTGGATTTATGCATCATCGACCTTCGCCTTAAGGTCCTTGAATATTCTGACATATTTCACTAGGTTCCAGAGGGATCTGATGAAGGAGCTATCAGACTCACTAGCAGGAGCTGTATCTGATGAGGTCCAAGAAAAAGTGGCCTCCTAGTTAGCTACCCTGGAGTCTATTTCTAATTTGGCCATGAAGCTCATTGCACATGCAGCTGAAGGGGCTACCAGGTCAGCCATTACAGGCATTGCAATTAGATGATACGCCTGGATGCACCAGTGTGAGTTTGCTGAGCCATTCAAGTCTTCCTTCATCAATGGTCCCTTTGACGGGTCTTCTTTGTTTGGCCCCAAAGTCAAAGAAACTCTAGCCAGGTGTAAGAAAGATGGGAAGACCCTCTCTGCAGTGGGCATACATTTTTCTACTCCCCAATGGTCCTACTCTAGAAATCAGAGGAGTGGGAAGATGTGGTTCAGGAAGTCCCAAGGGCCTTTCCAGGATGCGTGTGGTGGAGGCTCCCCTTGAGGCAGAGGGAAGAGCTGTAATGGAAGATGCCGACCCTGAGGCAAAGGTGGCCTGCAGAATCAGGGTTCCATAGATTCTTTCTCTGGCCACCCCTACCAGTGCTCCTGAAAGGGTCCCGATTGCTTACCTCTAGAAGTGGTCAGGTGAAGATTTTCTCTGCATTCAAGAGCCTGGCGACAAAAAACCACAGGTGCTTGGGTGCAGAGAATTATTACCAGAGGTTACTCTATTCCCTCCATTCTTTATCCAAGATCTCTAACAAGGCTCCCCGATGTTCCACCTAATCAGAGGGACCAAGCAGCCTTAGAAATCCAAAAGCTGCTAGAAAAAGAGTCATCCAAGAAATCCCACCAGACCAGATAGGATACAGATTTTACTCAAGGTTCTTTTAAGTACCAAAAAAGACAGGGGACTGGAGACTAATCTTTGTCCTCAGCCTTCTAAATAAATTTTTCAGCAATCCAAATTCCAGATGGCCATGGTTCAGTCTATACTTCCCTTTCTAGAGGAAAATGACTGGATGTGCTCTGTAGACCTTCAAGATGTGTATTACCACATAAAGATGGACAAACACTCCAGAAGGTTTCTCCTGCTTCGGCTAGGAGCCAGTCAGTTTCAGTTCAGAGGGCTGCCCTTTGGCCTCACCACAGCCCCCAGGGTGTTCTCCAAATGTATGGCAGCAGTAGCAGCTCACTTGAGAATGCATGGATTTTGGGTGTTTCCATATATGGATGACTGGCTCATCACCACTTCCCCTAGGCATCTACTGCTTCAAGCAACAGAATTAATTCTGCATTTGCTCATGCACCTGGTCATCACAGTCAATCAAAATCTCAGCTAAGCCCCACTCAAGATCTAGAATTCATAGGAGCTCATCTACGCACCATCTCTTGTGTAGCCTCCCTTCCTCAGCACAGATTACATATGATAAAATCCCAAGTACATGCTGTTCTCTGCAGAAACAAAGTCCCAGCGCTACTAGTCCTTCAAGCGCTGGATTCCATGACAGTGACCATCACTCTGGTCCCACTAGTGAGATTCCACATGTGGCTACTACAATGGCTTCTAGCATCACAGTAGTGTATTCTAACCCATCCAATGACCTACCCCATTCTTATCACCAGTCGCTGCAGAAAGGCCTATCTTGGTGGATGGAATCTGAAGAAATCCTTTTAGGCCGCCCCTTTGTCCCTCAACCCAAGGCCATAGTGACCATGGATGCCTTCCAGATAGGGTGGGGGAGCATTATCTGGGAAGAACAGTCCAAGTCAGTTGGTCCCTGATAGAGGCCAACCTGCATATCAGTGTTCTGGAGTTGACGGCAGGGCTGTTAGTGTTGCAATAAACACCAAGAGACTCTGCAAGTATGGCGGCTGCAAGGACTCAAACCAAAGCAGAATGCAAAATGAAAAAGAGAGACGAGCAGCTGTAGCATCAATTTGCTTTATTAGGCTAATAGTAAAAAAACTACATAGCCATACAACACAGACCGGTTTCGGCAAAAAACTTCAATGCCTTCCTCGGTGTAAATGTGTTAGTATCAAACATTTCCCATATATAGCTTAATTCAAATCACATGATCCAATTAAAGATGCTCATTTAGTCCTGGGGAAATAATCCCCCTAATTTAATAATCCACTTTTTCTCTTTCTGGTTCAAAATGTAATGCCAGCCAGCTTTATTCGATCTGTGTGCTATAATTCTGTCAATAATAATAAAGTTAAAAGAGGCAGCTGGATGTATTAATGTGTGTTTGTATAAGGCATTTGTATTTTTCTTATGTCTAATATCACAAAAATATTCACCTATCCGAAACATCACAGGACATGAAGTTTGCCCTACATAGAATGCCAAACAATGGCATGTGGCTAAATAAATTACCCAATCTGACTGACAGTTGGCATAAAAAGAAATATCAAAAACATGACCAGTGTTACCACTAAAGGTTTTTGATGTAGTAATTTTGGAGCAATAGGAACAGTGGCCACAGGGAAAACAACCAATCCCCCATTAATGTAGTTTGTGTTAGGGACATATTGGATGATGTGTGAGGTTTGTAGTGATTGAAATAAGAACCCAGATTCTTGCCTTTTTTGAAAGAAAAAGAACATGTAGCAGGTAAAATGCCAGAAAATGTATGGTCAGCCAGCAACATATTCCAGTGGCGTCGGACACTTTGCATAAGTGAATTGGTATTCCTACCATATGTAGTTACAAATCTAATGGTAGAATTGTCATGGTCGGTTTTGACTGTATATTGAAGGAGATCAGCCCTGGCCAAGTGGTCAACTGTTTTGGAAGCCCAATATATATATAACCAGCTTGATAGCCCCTATCTTTAAATCTAGAAATAAGATCTTGTTTGAAATGATCATATGAATGTTCATCAGAACAGATATGTTTTCCCAGTATAAACTGGGACTTGGGAATATTATTGCAGACATGAGGAGGATGATAGCTGGTTGCATGGAGGAGGGATTTATATTGGGGAAATTTACGGTGTATACGAGTGGAGAGTGTGTTATCAAGATTTCTCCCAACCGTAACATCCAAGAAGATGATATTATTTAGATCATAATTAACCGTAAATTCAATCAATTCCTCATTTGTTTTCATTTAAATAATCAACAAACTCATATAAATAATCAACATCGGACCTCCACACCAACCAGCAATCATCCAAATGCCTCCTCCAAATGTCAATTTCATCAAGGTATAAATTGTGGGACTGATCATAAATAATTTGCTTCTCGACAAAAGCCATGAATAAGTCGGCATAAATAGGGGCAAAAGATGCCCCCATGGCAGTTCTCTTATTTTGAAGATAAATTCACCCTGATAAAAGAAGGCATTCTTGGTGAGAACATGTTCAGTAAGAACAATAAGGAAGGTGTTGAAACCAGGTTAGCATAGCTCTGATTTGTACAACGAATATTCAATGCATCGATGCCAGCTTTATGAGGGATATTAGTATAAAGTGCTTTTACATCGAGGGCACAGAGCAACCAACCTGGTTCCAACTGCATGTCTGGAATAACCCTAAGAAATTCCGTGGTATCTTGTAACCTCGCACGTACCCATTTGAGAAGAGGCTTCAAGTATCTGGTTAAAAATAAAAAAAGTGGTTCAGTTAAAGAATTCCTGCCCAAAACAATAGGTCTACCAGGGGGATTGATGGCATGTTTGTGTATTTTGGGCAGAAAATAAATGTATTGTTGTGCCGGTTCATCCACCATGAGATGTTGTAAGGTGTTTTGTGTAATAATCCCTTCATCCTTTGCTAGTGCTAGAAATTCATCAATTTGTTTCTTAAAAAGTGGAGTAGGGGCAGTAACTAAATGTGAATAATACCTGCCATCCATAAGTTGCCTTTTAGCCTCAGTATCATATTGAATC
This sequence comes from Protopterus annectens, assembly GCF_019279795.1. Taxonomy (NCBI): domain Eukaryota; kingdom Metazoa; phylum Chordata; order Ceratodontiformes; family Protopteridae; genus Protopterus; species Protopterus annectens. The sequence continues at coordinate 1,278,577,298 of NC_056725.1, read as the reverse complement.
CAATCGTTTACTACAACAGTGCCACCCTTATTGGCCATCAGTATGACCAACTGATGATTATTGGCCACATTCGAAATGACCTCCATTTCAGCCCTGGATATATTGCTGAGTTTCACCCTGGTTTCCGTGGCATAAAAATGTAGATCTTTAAGTATAGCATTCTGAAACAAAGAAACAGTATGATGCATAAAAGGCATGAATATAGAGCTGTGGTACCTGAACTCATTCTGGGTATCAGCAGTCGCTCTGCCATGAAAAAAACAATTTTAAATTAAAATTTCTACAAAATTTAATTACATCACCTGCAAAACAATCTTCAGCCACAAAGAAACCAGGAATGAATATCAGTATCAGTGAGAGAACAGGAGGAAATATGGAAAACATTCATTGTTTCGTGATTATCATTTTCAACAGTGTCTGCATGTTGTCTGCCAGATTTGTGCTTCCTGCCTCCCCTTCTACGTTTTGACCTAAAGGGACCTATTAGTGTTGCAAGCCTTTCAATCTGTCCTCCCTTTAGAAACCACTGCAATTCAATCAGACAACATATCATTGGTCTGGTACATCAACATACAGGTCAGAACCAAGTCCTACCCCTTCTGTTGAGAACCCCTCAGAGTGTGGCAATGGGCAATTTCCTCTATCCGCTTTCTGATAGCAGTGCACATTCCAGGGAGATTAAACATGATAGTGGACAAACTGAGCAGATGCATTCTACTGCCTCATGAGTGGTCTTTCAATCCCAGAATAGCGGGGAAGATTTTCTGTCACTGGGGCCAGCTTTGGTGTGAACTATTTGCATCACCCCAAAACAAGTGCAGAAGCTACTTTGCCCTAATTCCCCCCGGGGGAGTTACCGAGAGACGCTGTTCTCCTTGATTTGCCCCGGGGTCTCCTCTATGCCTTTCCCCCCTTCCCTCTAATTCCTCTCTTTCTCAAGAAAGCAGCCAGGATGAGAAGCAAAGTGATCCTCATTGCACCCTACTGACCTCGACAAATTTGGTTCCCCTTCTCTTTATTTAACAAGACATGCTAGTCTGAGAAGATGCTTAGTTTAACAAACCTCCCTGAAAAAGTAAATGCCAGCAACACACAACATATTTCTGTGGGTATATGTTATACTCCTTGAAGACTTGTTATAGCCAAGACATCAGAGTGTGCTTTTTAACAGTGCTGGATCATCAATCAGTGATTTTATTCTTCATTCTTTTCTTCATTTGTGGTGGTGTTGGAATTTGCCTTGGTTATGGCTAGTGATCCGAACACAGACCTGCTGCGTTTATTTCGTGAGTGCAATGGAGAGGGAGCTCAAACATCTTTGGACAGCTTTTTTCAGCTGGGGGAACGTCGAAGTGTATCTGGTAATATTTCTGGTATACCTAATGGACAAATTGTAGCAACTGGCCCTACTAATACATTAAATGAATCTACTGTGTGGAAAAAATTGGAAGAAAATTGTAGTAAAAGATGCAGCAATTCATTCTCGTCACTTGGTCGTAAGTTTACTTCTGTACTATCTAATGAACACAAAGTATTATGTGATGAGCTAGAGAAACTTTTGTGTAAAGAAACACCTGTTTTTTTTAAATATCCAAAGTCTTAAAAGATATGTGTAACTGGATGTGACTCCTCGCAGTTTGCGAGCTTACAAAGATCTTTCATTACCATTTGATTTGGAAAATGCAGTAGATAAAGTCTTTCACCAATGGTGGGTGGGTGCCACTCATAAGTGCACCATGGAATGGATCAGTATATTAGTAGAAAGGGATAGGTTGAAACAACAAGAACTAAGTGAGCAAATTAAGAAAACCTGTCTCTCCCTTAGTTCCAGTTTAAGCTCAGATAATCTGGACAAATTTAATGTGACATTAATAATAAACTTAAGTCTTACAAACAGGTTGTTATAGAGAGAAAGAAAATCAAATTGTTGTGTGACCTGCGTGATTATGATAGGGGTAGAGCTTTCCTATCACAAACCAACCGGAAGAAATTTACCAGACTGGTTCACTTTCAGGATAGTGAACGACACAATGGTTATCAGTCAAATACCTCATTTCTACCTCAGAAGATGTCAGTTTGTCAGGAGAAGTTCTATACAATGTCGATGAGGACTTTCCACATTTGCCCCATGCACAACAACAAGGGAAATTTAAGCGGACATTTCGGGGACATCAGCATGGCCCAACAGGAGGTCTGCAAGGGGGAAAATGTCCAAGAGAAACACATTATGAACGGACAAGGGATGGACAATTTCAACAGTATTCTAAAAACGGTAAATGGTCCAATACCGTTTACAAATGACTGTGATAATTATATTGTTAATTTGTCAGGGTATGATTTAAACACTATAGAATCTGCAGTGTTGAATTGCGGTCTTAAGTATGTACCTACAGTTATACCCAGACTTCATGAGATTAAAATTGATTTATTTAAATTTATAAGAAAATTACATTTGAAATGTTTTTTTGAAAATGTTGCTTTTGTGACCAATTCTTTGTAAATTGTGATGTTAATTCTGAGGAGTCGGATGATAGTTTTTATTCCTGTCAGTCAGACTCGAATGTAAATGCAAATGCATATACACTGTTTAACACTAGCAAAATTACATATAAAAGTGACTTTCTCCCTCCCTTTTTGCATGAGGAGATACAACATTTTTATAGTATGTTACAGTTTGCTATAGAACAAGAGTATACTGAACTTAAAAATGTTGAGTTTAATTTAACAAGAGAAGAATGGAAAATGCTTAAAAAATTTAGACATGACATCATTTTTAAACCTGCCGACAAAGGCAATAAGTTAGTCATCATGAATTATGGTCAATATATGAACATGTGTAATAAACATTTAGAAGATGAAACAACATATGAAAAAGTATAGATGAGTATGTATACACAATCAGTTGAGGAATATTTGAAGCTAATAACTAAAGGTGGAAAGTTGGGATATTGTTCTGACAAAAAGTTTGGAGTGTCAGGTTGCAAAATGGCCTATGTTTACTGTCTCCCTAAGATTCGCAAGTCAGTGTATGACCCACCTGGTCGTCCTACTGTGTCAGGGAGACAATATTTTTTGTCTAAGGTCAGTTTTTGCATTCTTACCTTTTACCTAAAGTACAGCTGTTGCCAGCGTATATTCAGGATGTATTTGACTTTTTAAATAATATTAAAACTATCCAGTGGGGTCCTAATAAATATTGGATCACACTCTATGTTAAAAGTCTATACACAAATATCATCAGTTTGGGCTAGAAGTGGTGAAAATTTTCCTTGGAGAAAGTCCAGCAACTGAATTTGTAATAGAATTATTGCACTTCTGTCTTAAAAATAATTTTTCATGTCTGGAGAAAATCTGTTCAGACAGTAACAGGGCACAGCAATGAGGGCATTCTTTGCCCCCTTATATGCCAATTTAAGCGTGAGTCTGTTTGAAAATGAGTATGTATACAGGAGTGAATTTTTTCATAAGTATGTCATCCTATATTATAGCTTTATAGATGACTTGATTTTTTTGTGTGAAGGAGGTGATAATGAAATAGAAGGTTTTGTACACATGTTGGGGAATAACAGATTTGGATTGGAATTTGTTGGTTTAAAGGTGGGTAAAAGTGTCCCTTTTCTTGATGTATACTTGAATGGTAGTGACAATGAAAGAATTCATACTAGAGTTCATAGGAAATTTGAAAATGAGTCAAATTATGTAAGGGCCAAGAGCTGTCACCCCTGCACACTGTTAGTTCTATACCTTTTGGAGAATTTATACGTATATATAGATTATGTAATAATGAAATTGGTTATAAAAAATAAATGGTTAATACTATTAACATGTTTAAAATGAGAGGTTATAACATGCAAGTTTTGGAAGAATGTTGGGATAAATTTCTTACTGAATATATTTGCACAACAATCAGTGGGTAGGCTATATGTAAAAAGACACAATTGTCAAAGAAAAAGTATATACTTCATTACAACATTCAGTGGCTTTAAAAAGTATATACTTCATTACAACATTCAGTGGCTTTAGTAGTATACTTAAAAAAATGTTAATTTTTTATTGGAGATATATTGTCAGGTTAGATGATGGATTTGCTGACAAGTTAGGGGTTCCTATTATGTCCTATAGGAGGGGTAGGAACCTCAAGGATTCGCTAGTTAAATCAAAAGTAATAATTCCTGTGGTTAATATAGAAAGGAATTTAAGTGAATTAGGTACTTAGGTACTAAACCATGTGGAAAATGCAAAGCATACAATTTTATTAGTAAGAGTTTTAAAAAAATTAATGGATGTATTTTTGAAGTTAAGGAGAGTTTCTGTTGTAACACAGGGGGGTATTATTTATGCCCTGAAATGTTTTTGCAAAAAATGTTATATAGGCGAAACCAAGAGACCATTTAAAATACGTTTATTGGAGCATATTAGGGATATAATTATAAACAAAAAGGAAAGTGCTTTAGCTGCACATTTTAATAAATATCATAATGGCAATGGTGGGGATCTTAAGGGTACTATTTTAGAAAAAAATGCTACATATAATGATGAACATGACTTGAAAAATCAGTTGCTAGTAAAGGAGTCAACATATATTTTAAAATTTGACACTTTAACTCCTAATGGGTTAAACAATTAAATTAATTGGAGATGTCTTATCTAATTTGATTAATTGATTGTTTTATTATAGTGTTTAAATGTAATTGTTTAACTGAAGGGTGTATTTAGGTAGGTTGTGTTGTACAAATGTTATACTCCTTGAAGGCTTGTTATAGCCGAGACTTCAGAGTGTGCTTTTTAATAAACTACAGTGTTGGATCATCAGTCTATGTTTTTATTCTTCATTCATTTCTTCATTTGTGGTGTTGTTGGAATATTTCTGTGGGTAGTTATAACAGCACACACTGCCAAGAGCAGTTAGTTAAATAATTAGTTATTGTGGTGAGGTTGTTTTAGAGTTCGTGGTATACCTCTCAACTGTCCAGAATTTCACAGAATATCAGCATTTATGCCTTGCATTTTTGGTCTGTGTCTCATAAAATGTGGTGTTTTTCTGGCAAATCTTTGAGTGTTGCAGTCACTAAATAATGACAGCTGAGTTTCAAACTTCATGTCATTCAGAACGTAGATGCTAATGCAACACCTGTTATTCTGTTAATATTCTAAGTTCATGAAACCCACATTTAACATCTATCCCTGATTTTGGGTTTTTGTTCCCCCATTATCTTTGGCTTTGTCCAGATTTGTTGCTCTAGGAGGTTGAAAGGTATGTGTGAATGAGAGCACAAGTTGAAATGTTGAATTAAATTTCTGTGAAAATTGTTTCCCTCTGAAGAGAGTAGGTTTCTGATTGGAATCTTAAAATGTTGTGGGTACATGGTAGGGAAGACAATATTGGTGAAAGCGTAACAATTTTATTTGATTTTTGTTGACATGGGCTGCAGGGAAGAAGAGCACATATGTGAGAGCAAAAAGCTGAAATACATTACTGCACTACTAATTCTTTCAGTATAGTCTCATTCAGAGATCCAGTAGGCAGACAGGAGTTGGAGATGGGAGGCAGACTGTATGTTTAAAAAGGCATATTATACAGATCACATAATAACTGGTAGGACAATTGTTGATACTGCTTGCCAGAAAAGGCAATATATGTATATGAGACCAGCAAGTTGAAGTACATTACTGTGACCATTATGTCTTCCACTTTAGTCGGTTAAACATCCAAGGGTCAAACAGTAAAATGATGGTAATGTGTATGATTGGAATGTATGTGAAAGTAAGCAAAGGGATGTTACTTGATCAGTGTTCAGCAATTATTATGTTTTTTGGGTGATGGGGAAGTAGTTGTGTGTAAGGGCAGCAAGATGAATATATTACTGTGGCAATTATATCTTTCAGTTCCTTCATAATCAGACTTTATTGGTGTACACAAAAGGTTGCTGTCTTTTGGGGTAATCTATGTGTGAAGGTAAATGGCATTTACATGGTCAGCACTACACTAGCATTACTTGACTTTTCAGGGAGAAATGTATATTTATCCAAAAGCAAAGTAATATACTATTGTGGGCATTATTTGCTTTACTTTCTCCCTAATCAAACATTAGAAGTGGACACAGACATTAGCTGTTTTTTGGGGTGGAAGCAGATGCAGTTACATAATACTATTCAATATTTATCGCTATGGGGCTGCCAGGGAGGGGATTGCATATGTATGAGAACAGGAAGGTATGTTTCTTTGTGTCATCACAATGAGTCATCAGATGTGTACAAACCAAGTGTCTGTCTCTTGGTGCGAGTGTGTATGTGGGGGAAGCATTGAGGCAGGCTGTGTTTGAAAGCAAAGCACATTTATATAGTCTCTGTTAACCATTTATATTGCTTGTCTGAAGGCATTGTAGATATTTGAGAGCAACAAGATGAAATGGTTTACTGTAACCATTGTTTTATTTCTCTTTCATCAAGTTGAATATCAGGTGTACACACAAAGTGGCTGCTGTTGGGAGGAGTGTTGAAGCCAGACCATGTGTGAAAATAACTAACACTGCTGTCACTGGATCATACTTATTTGTTATATGGCTTACTAGGGGCAGTGTGTTAGAGGTGGAGGAGTGCTCAGTGTGTTGGAAGAAATAGCTCCCTCATAGCTTTTTATTTATTTTTCTAATTGCCAAATTTTATTAGATACATAATACAGATAAATTCTAGGTAAGTTACACTGACAGTTAATCATTTAACAAAAATGCATTCACAGTTGCACCAGCTCAAGCCCAGATTTCACCCAAAGTATTGCATTCATATCTAAGTGATTCATCCACCATTGTCTTTTAGCAGACATTCCAGCCCCTAGGTCCTAGATCAGTTCTGTTGTATCATCCCTTTTAACCTCCCATAAGATGCACTTCTGTCTGTGTTTTAATCCTCCCCACTGATATCCCAAAACATTTATCCATATTGACATTTAAACAGATGTTTAGTCTAAGCTCTCTGTCTTACCATTCCTTTCCATTTTGCAAAGTCATTCGTTATGTATGTAATGTACTGAAGATCTGGAGAAACCTTCTTTTTTCAATTTTTACATGATTCCCTATTCCATTTTTAGCAACTACCATCTTAACAGCTAGTAGCATCTTTGCACCCAGACTTAGTTTTAAACTTTAATGTCATCTAGAGAGAAATGACCTAACCTTGTTAGGTTTACTGTTTGAGCAAATATCTTAAAAATTCCTGTAGTTTTGCTTTGCTTTGAGTTCTGTCAGTGCCACAAAGGCCCCAAATACCTACTCTCTAGTTTTCCAGTGCTTCTCTGAACATATCTAGTCTATTTCAGGAAACTGTGCAATATATGCTGTAATCCAGGTGGCGTGAAAAAGTATTTGTGCAAGTACTTTTACTAGGAAAAAGTCTGAAATTAATAGAGTTATTGGTTAATGTGCAGTCCGTTAACCACTCTTCCTTTGAGATGTCTATCAGCAGTACTTCATCCCAAGAGTTCCTCAGTCTATCAGTTGAATGCAGACCTTTATATGCCGTTTTCATTAAAGTAGGCTGTTGCATCTTTTAGATGTAATATTCTAAACCTCCTGAAAAACGATTTTCAGCTTTTACCCAGCTTCATCCTGCTCCCGGTATATGATTGGATTTTTTTCTTTCTGCAGTTACTAAGACTCTCATCCTTCCTGCTTTTCAGTGAAGAATATCCTATGGGAATCAGAAACTATCCATCTTCAAAACATTATAATACTCACAGAGGGTACTGCAAGGATACCATTAATCTGTTTTATTATTCTTGAACTGCCAGAAAGAGACCATTTCCAGTTTGCTTCCCTCCAATAGATTAATGATTTCAACCTAGTGTCATATTCTCTAGACCATATTAAACAATATTTTAATTTGTAAGTCTAATAATACTTACAGTATTTGGGTCAGGGGCACCCAAACCCCCCTGTTCCTTCCCTGTGGCTTAACTATCTGAAACAACCTTGGTCTTCTTCATCCATCTCAAATAAGGTCCATCATTGAACATTTCACTGTTTTCATAAAGGAGAGAGAAGACAATTCATCTGAAAGGCATAGAATCCATACACAGGCAGGGGAACAAGGAATTAATTTAGTCCCTGTATTTTCTAATTTAACTCCAGGGAATCATGTTCTATCTTTTCATGTCCACGTTTGTCTTCCTCAGTAGTTCCTTTTAAATTTTATTTACTGAGTCTGATATTAATCCACCAAATCAAACACCCGGATATTTAACAAAAAATTCCCTTCTAACATCTATGCTTACTATCTTTTCAGGTTGTCATGCATGACAAGGCTATTGATTCTTCTCAATTTGTTTTATATCACATTATTTAAGGAGATAAAATTAGTTATAATCCTCACCACATCCACTCATCATTGTATTTGAAAAAAATGTGCACAACAAATATTAGGAGATTTTAAAGGACAAACCACACCAGAAAAAATTTATAATTTAAACAAGAAATAAATCAAGATTTTGAATGCTTTACCTAATGATCATAGCCTGTGTCTCATGAAAGTAATCAAGAAGGGATACTCTGCACTACGAACTGAAAAATGTTTGAACTGCACTCAGATGTGAACTATTACAAAGTCGTAACTAAGAAAGATATTAACAGAGCTGGTAGATAGATTAACAGCTGGCTGCAAGATGCATTAAGTGATGGGTGTGTAGACAGTGGCAATGACATGTACGAATATTTTTTTACTTTCAGATTTAGCATTGAAATCCCTAACAGTACTGTAGTAGTTTTAATTCCTTGTTATTATCCTTGTTACCATTCTCTGAAAGTTTTTTTTAGAAGCCTCACAAAGGAGAATAGACATGTTACCTTTTGTACCTGGTTAAGCATATCCGCGGTGGTGCAGCGGTAGCCTCACAGCAAGAGGTTCTCCCGTTCGATTCTTGGCTGGAGTGCAGGGAGTGCCTTCTGTGTGGTGTCTGTATGTCCTCCCCGCGGTTGGGTGGGTGTTCGAAAGACATGTGTAAATGGGTGTGCCTTCATTGAAGGTTGAAAGTCAAGCTGGCACCTCGACGTTCTTCAAAATCTACTGCCAATCATTGGCAGACCGGAGTTCCATTGTGGTGACCCCTAACCGGGAAAAGCCGAAAGACAATAACAACAACTAAAAGTAGGGTTTCACAGGCATTTCATTGTCATGGTCTTGCATGTTGCATTATTTTCTTTTTCCATTAGAATTGGTCATATAACTTCTGCTTAGGCTGGGAAGTGTAGCCGTTCCATTACATCAGAATAAAACATCTGGTGTATTTGATATTTTTGTGACTCACACATAGTATCACTAAAATTCTATGTGGTAAGTGCAACAGTGCGCCAAATCAGATTTAGCACTGAGTTGCATTGAAACCATTAAGGCATGAATGGCAGTCTTGTATGCTTTTTATATTTGGTTATACTACTGTTTTGCTTTCTGAAATATGGTATTTTGCACATTGGTACCAACATACCTCTCAGCTGTTCAGATTTTTGCAGAATTTCCGGATTTTTGACTCATAATTTTGATCTGTTCCTTATAAAATTTGTGGTTTTCTGGCAAATCACTGGAATAATCTGAGAATTGGCATCACTAAATAATAACATAAATTTGAGTTTCAGACTTCAAATGCTTCAGAAAATATATTTTAAATCAAACCCTGTTAACCTATTAACTTTTTAGGTTTATAAGAGCAGAATTTAAAATATGTCCCTATTTTTGGGCCTTTGCTCCCCCATTTTTTCGGGCTTTGTCCAGATCTCTTGCACTTAGAAGTTGAGAGGTATGGGTACCAAAGGTAGGGTTTACAGGCATTTCGCTATTGTAGTCTAGCATGCTGCATGAACAGTGACTCAGTGGTTAAGATCTTTGCCTAGTGGCTTTAGAGTCCAGGATTCAATTGTGATCATTAATCACTGTATATCCCCCTGTTTAGTGTCCGCAAGGTTTTCTACAGGTACTTTACTTTCCAAACACATGTCAAAAACATGCTGGATGACTGGCTACTCTAAAGTGTATATAAATATTACATTTAACCTTGCCCTTGTGGTTTAGGTTGTGGCTGATGAGGTCCATGATAAACAGTTCACTTATAAGACTTCTTGGGTTTAGGTGTGCAGCACCTGTTTAGAAGGCATCTTTACTGAGTTGTCATACATTTAGGAGTAAAACATCTGCGTATTTAGTAAGGCAGTGTACCAATTTTTATTACTACTGACTTGGAATCACCAAATACTGTGTGTGCTGCTGAGAAAGGAATTTGCTAATGCCAAATTTAGCATTCAACAATACTGAAATTAGGGTTGCTATTATATGTACTCAGGAAAAGGTAGGTAGCAGCTATCCAAAGTTTATATTTCCTAAGCTGTTATTACTTTAGAAGTAAAAATCCTGTACTGGTACTCAGATGTGTCATCTTCAAAACTTTGTGAGATGAATGTGGCAGATTAAGTACTGAGCTGCATTGAAACACCTTAAGGCTTGAAGGAAGTGTTAGGCAAATTTTGTAGCGGAGTATCCTGCCCTCTTCCTGTGAAAGTTAAGTTTACAAATCTGGGTTTCTCATGCATTTTACTCTCCTAATTTACATGCTACACTATACTCATTTTTTCATCAGGGATGGATTTATAACTTTTTCTCAGACTGAAGTATATAGTGCCTATATAGAATGTCTTTGCTGAGCTGTAATTAAAATGGAAGTAAAATTGTATATGTACTTTTTCTGAATCCGAATACTTTTGTTATTTGATTTATGATTCTCCCACCCAAATTTAGACTGCTATACAGTGAAGTACATTGCATGAAGATAAAGTCGTGTATGCCTTCATCTGGAAGTTCCAGCAAAGAGCATGCTTTATGTGAATGTCTTGACTTAATATTGTTAAAATGTTTCAGTATTTCAAATCATTTTAGAAATGTGGTCCTGCATTGCTTGGTGCCATCTCTAGTCCTGTATAACCATGACTGTGGCATTTTTCATTGATGACACACATGAACGCATAGTTAAACAAAATAAATAAATTGATTGCAAATATGCTTGAAAACAGGCAACAAAAACAGAAATATTTCTTTTGGAGGGGTATAAATTCTCACACCTCCTCCTCCCCTGCTAAAATATGTTTGCCAACTCTAAGATCATACAACTGTGTGAAGAAAGGAAAATTGTCCTTATCCCACTGTTCAGTAACCTTGCACTAAAAGGCACTGCTGATAGTAGTAAAACATTTGATGAAAGAAGATTTGACCTAAAAAGCCATAACATTTCCTTTTGATGAGCTACCTTTATGACCAAAGTTATTGCAACCATAGCCATTTAGTTCAGTTTTTGACATCTGGGTTACATCAGACTTATGTATTTGACATTTTTTTAAACTGAAAACATCAGTATATATATATATATATATATATATATATATATATATATATGAATCATATTTTATTCTTTGAAGTGAGAAGCAAAAATTATATTTTTTTAGAAAAGGTGATATTTTCTGTAATTTTACTTGTTAGGACAAGAAATGCAGGTATTGCATTTGTTTATTTATATTAATTAATTAATTCATTCATTCATTCATTTTTTTCATTTGTTGAGCGGGTTAGTCCCACTAGTCTAGTGGTGTCTTTACAGGGTAGACCTGAGGTGTTATTTCTGCTAATGAGGTAATTTGGCCAGGGCATCGGGTTAAACACCCTTAATCTTTTTGATAGAGCAGGTGGATTTAAAAGATCCCACAGTACCTATCACCAGCTCAAGCAAATGGGACCTCAGTTTAACTTCTTTTCAGAAGGATGACACACTCAGGAGTGCAGCACCCCCTTAACATTACACTGCAATGTTAGCAATCCAGTCACCTGGTGTGGGAGTAGAATCCTCAGCCTGTTGATGTTCCAGCACCAAAGGCGAGTATGCTTCCTTTTGTGCTACTGACACCACTGACATTTGATATTCTGCTGTATGAGTTCCATAGCTGCTGTTATGTTGTGCTATATGTAGATTAGCTAGGTGTCTTATCCTGAAAATATTATATTGCGAAATATTAATGAGGTATTGCCAATTGATGTTAAGGTAAAATTCAAGCCAGTACAGCTTTTTTTTAAATTGACAAACTGCAACATTTGCAAAAAAGTAATTAAAAAATTAAAGTGCAGCACTCAGTCCTGTTCAGTGCAACAAGTATAAACACTAACAAAGCTTAAATAAATATCACTGTTATGACTTCCTAAAAAAAGAATATGGTCGTTTGTACAAGAGTGACATTTTTTGTTTTTATATGTTGTGACATAAGAATGACATGGAATGTTTTTTTTTTCCCTTTAACATTCAAGATAGAGCTGTTCTTTTGACTTTGAGGACAGGGATATATTCTAGCATTGTTTATGGATAATTATACAATGACTGCTCATTGCTTTTAAAAGTGAACATATACCAATAGAAAAAAGTCCAGACCCTGAAGTACCATTGAGTGGCCAGATTTTCTATTGGTATATACTGGGGACAGAGCAGAATATGAGAAAAATCAGGTGGGTTCTGCAAAACTAATCAATCAGAAATGTACTTGATTTTTCTTGTATTTGAGCACTACCCCTCGGAACATTTCAGCAGTTTAAAACATACACAAAACAGCAACAGAGATTCTCTCCTCCATGGCTTCTCCTGTGCTGTACTGTTGTACTGTGCATACATGGGAAGGTAAGTTGCATACATATGCGCAGTACACCAGTGAACAAGAAAAAATGTGGAGGAACACTACAGTGTTGTTATACAAAGACATTATTTAAGAAAGGTAAGCAATTTATTTCATAAAAATGTTGTATAATAGCAATAATCCACTCCTGGATGTGGTTGTATCAGGATTTACCCATGGTTGGCTTTGTTTGCTCACTTGAGCTTTGCCCTCATGATCAAACCACACCTGCCGTGGGTAAATCCTGATACACATACATCATTTAGTGGATTATTGCATAACTGTACATGTATTATTTTATGAAAGTTTAATGATACAATGTCAAACAATTTTAGAGGTGCTGGTCTTTATGTACAAGGAGCACAGAATAGCTAAAAGCAGTAGTTTGTGAGCATTTCTATGGAATGTAGGACACACCCAGTAAATAATGACTGAATAGCAAAGATAGGTTATAATATCAGTATTAGCAGAGTAACATGAAGTACTAGCATAATACTGCTGTTAGCATATACGCCTCTGAACCTGAGTGTTATGGATTCTCTTTCCTTTTATGTAGCTAGGTCATATGTAAAACAGCAGCATTTGAATGTATTATGAGGGTTAGTGCATTAATGGGGTGTGTCTTTGTTAACTGTGACATTAAAATGGCATTCCTTCCACCACTCTTGCTGGTATTACTGTTCATTTATCTGTACAGTTGTAAGTAAAATAAACCCATTGCCTTATTCATAAAAAAGAAGGATTACTTTATTAGAAAACAAAGTTATACAAAAGCCCTTGTGTAAAACATTGTTGTAATATATAAAATAGTAAAAAAAAAAGAAAGAAATTAAAACAAGAATCAATGGAAGGAAGTACAAATGTGCCATATTGCAGTATAACTTGGTCAATATAAAATTATCACAGTCTAACATCTTCATTCATATTAATAATCTAAATAAGATTCTATTTAGAGCTGTCCCTGCATATCAGTTCTCAATGACTGTTAATTATTTTTTTATATCTGAATATCTACTTTGTTGTCCCACACTTTATTATTATGTAATACATTTGGCAGCCTACCTATATGTGTAAATCCAAACACATTCCATCATCAGTTTATCCAAAAACACATCTCTTACTGTTTGCCAAGGCTTTACATTATTTTTGTGTAATATTTTAATTCCTTACAAGTTAACATGACTTACCACTCCAAAATCTCTGTGTTGTTTTTGTTTCTACCCTCACTCTGTTACTAGACACATTTTTCTCACTCAGAACATTGTAACACTTTTCAGATTTCTGTGATAGTCAGGCTTGTTATCTAATAAGGTCTCTCTCAAAATCCATTCATATTTTTCTTTCCTGTATTCCCTCCTTCCTGATACCAAATTAAATTCATTTATCACTTTTTCATGCCATTTTTTAATCCAAACCTTTTTTTGTGCCAAAAATTCCTTTTGTACAACAGATTCTTCTTTCCCCTTTCTTATAACTTCATTACTTTGACCGACTTTTCTGTTAGCAGGAGTCCTACAAAACTGTTATCAAGCAGATGTAAACTTTTCAAATGTGCCATTGATTGGCTTATTTTTAGCTTCCCATTCTCATTTATATATAACAACACATTTTTTAGGGTTTAACCTTTTTTCCAATGTAATTTAAAAATTAAATTAAATAGATTAGGCTGTGACTGAAAAGGGACAGTAGACCAGTTCACTTACACAGTGAACAAATAGTAAAGAAATAAACTGACTTAATTCTTTTTCTAGTTTCTCCCATAGTAGATGAACCCTCTCTATGGAACTGTACACTGCTAAAGTACTGTTTTAACTAACTGTACTTTTTATGACGTGGAACATTTTCCGTAACTGAATTATTTTTTTCATCTTTGCATTGTATCTCTATATTCTTCTTTAACTAAATCTGTAACCCCAGAAAGAATCCTCAACATCTCTCTGTTATTACTTATATATACCCGCAACTTTTCTCCCTCTTCCACCCACTCTTTTGCTTTTTACCTTTTTCAAACTCAAACCAGTTTAAAATAGCTGTCTTTAATACTTTTGTTTGTAATATTTTTTGTACTTACCCTACTACATTTTTATTAAAAAAATGTATTTTTCTTTTTTACTAAAATTTTGTAATCTGTGTAGTATAATATCATTCACCAACTTACCTTCTTTCTTCTTGTGGAAAGCACCAGTAAGTTTGTCATTATTTAATCAGTAGCTGTAGTAACTGATGTTCATCAAATATTCCTTTTCTCCCATTGTCTTTCTCTTGCAAGAAGGGGAAAAGAATTTACCCAGTGTCTTGAACAACAGTCCTTTCTCCTTAAGTAACCCTGTGCATGCAGTTTGAAAGCTGCTTTTGGGTGAGATTCCCTGTACAGATTACTGCCGCATGTTCAATCACTTCACTAATAGTCTTAAGCATTGTATGAGTAAAGCACTCTGAGATTACAAAAATTATAAAAAAAAAATGATGTAAAGTTCTTTGTTTAACATTCATTGTCTAATTGATACTATATTTTATGTTTTAGAAAACCTGTTTTATATGCCAGATGCTGCTTCCCAACCCATGTAGTTTTGCATCACACCAGAGAATTCATCAGCACAAGTCACCATATACTTGTCCAGAATGTGGAGCAATATGTCGATCTGCTCATTTCCAGACTCATGTCACCAGGAACTGCCTCCACTATACTAGAAGAGTTGGATATCGGTTGGTAGTTTACTATTTATTGTATGATTTTACTAGTTTGTTATCGAAAAATATTGGTTAGTAGTTTACTATTTATTATATGATTTTACTTGTTTGTTATCGAAATGGCAATTTTTTAAGTGTTGAAAAGCTGTATATTTTTTGGTGTTTACATCTGAGACTGAAAATTCTGTGACAGGATTTTTTCCATGATGTATTTTTGAGTATAACATCAGTCATTTTGGGTGTATTGCTAAACTAGCTAGCAAGAGTGAGTTTTCTTATACTTTCTTTTTATTT
Organism: Protopterus annectens; assembly: GCF_019279795.1. NCBI lineage: Eukaryota > Metazoa > Chordata > Ceratodontiformes > Protopteridae > Protopterus > Protopterus annectens. The sequence goes on along the minus strand of NC_056725.1, from coordinate 1,278,561,627 downwards.
TTATGGTAAGTACTGAGGGGAAATGGACTGTAAACATATCTAGAATCTTTATGTGTGATAACTAGTCGCATCCTATAACTTTCTATCTAGAACAAAATGTAAGACAGGTCCTTTTGGGAGTTGGAGGGGTGGTGGGGAGTATCAAACAGCCAGTGCTTGGTTTCTTTCGGGAGGATACAATTTTTTTTTTTTACCACCGCAGTGTTACCCAGAAGTGGAAACTGGAGGGATGGTTATCCACACATCTGCACACTGAAACAAGAGTAAACAGGGATGAGCAGATACCCAGTGATCATTTGTACTGGAGCGAGATGCACCTGGCTTCATTGCACACTCACCTTCCAGGGAGTAGGACAGTTCTTTTTGACCATATTCATTTCACCTTGTATTATTTAAAAAAATATATGTTCCTTTCTCTAAGGTGTGATGTTCCTTTCCTTGGCTATTACCTTTTAGGATGGTATAAAAAGGCTGTTGAAGGAAGAGTGAAGATCAGTATTAGAAGTAAGAGCCCCCAAAACGAGACACTTATTTTTATGATCCTCACAAAATAGCAGAGAACAGTGATTTTCCATGTATATTTGCATTCCATGCACAGTAGCAGTAGAGAAGAGCGGGGAATATTCTTATTCTGAAGGACCAGACTGAGTTGCCATAGTTTAAGAGCGATACTGACGTCCTAGGATTTCTGGAAATAGTTAGAATGGTTATTGTCTGTGGGACCAACTTGGTATCCTGCTGTGCTGGTAAAGTCTGTTTGCTTAACCTTTTCTTTTTCTGGCTAGAAGAAGGACCAACTATGGGACCAGTAGTCTGTTCCATGGTCAAGACAAAATGATGGCTCTTTCCTGGGGGGAGGGGAAATGAGCAGCATATGGCAGTAAAACTACCAGTTCTCATTTTTTTTTTAAATGGAAAAAACACAGTAGAAAGCACTTTAATTTTCCTATGTGAGGCAGGTATAGTTTTTTAAACACAATTTCTCCATAGAAAGTAAGTTTTCTTTACTATTATGCTGACAGAAAAACAAGTGCTCCGTTTAAAAGTACTTTACAGTGTCGAGACAGTCCATTAAAACATAACACTCCCAGCTTTCAAGTAATTTTCCTGAAGATGAAAGTAATGAAGTATTGACAAAATACATAAAATGGACGTTTTTTCCCCTAAAGGGAATTTATCTGGTCAGCAAAATAAAGCACAAACTGTCTGTCGATCCTTGAAAATCTCAGGAGTGTACTCTTCAGTGGCAGAAAAGCTGTGAAGACTTTTCACACCCAAACTTGCTTTTGGTCAGCAGCTTCAGCTGCTTGACAGTTTGTGTGTGTGGAAGGTGCCGTGAAGCTTTGGAAGCTGGCTGGCCGTTGTGTCCTTGGCAGGATGTTAATGCATATAGCTAAGGCCACTGCAGCAGTGATCATTTGAACATCTACTGTTATGCTAAGTTCAACTTGCACAAATGTATTTTCTGGCTTCTGCAAATGTTTGCTTTCTTAATTTGTTGATAATTAATTGGGTGCATTGGACCTTGAAAGTAGATATTGCAAAAGCACTGTATGCTTAATTTAATTGGACAAAAGATAAGGGCCTTTACCAGTTCTTTATTGATTTTTCTGCGTCTTACTGTTAACTTTCAAAACTGATCCTTGCATCTTGGTTCAACGTTTGAGATTTTAGATTATGGTCTCTAGAGTTCTGTTACAAAAGTGAAATGCATTTGTTGTTGACATTTAATTGGCCTGCGTCAAGGTGTCACACTGCTGACTTTTATACTAAGTCTTAATTGTAGTCCTGCTTTTAGACTCATGTAGTTGGTGCACGTAGCATATCCCTAGGCATTAAAATAATAGCTTAAGAGTTTTGGTTCCATTTAGGGACCTTGCATCTGATTGACTACAGAAGTTTAATTTTATGTAAGGTGTAGTTATAGCTAGCAATATGTGTAGCATGCTAGAGCATGATTTTGACATCCTGAATCGTTTGCTTTTTTGAGGATTTGGATGAGGTACAACAGAACTGTTGAAGCACAGAATAAGTAACATCTGAGGTTTGGCAGTGGGTGGACTTTGAATATGGCTGAAGTATTTGAGAACTAATTGGTGCATTAGAATTGTATGTTTGGGTTTGTATTTAACTTTTGTATATAGAAGCTTGGAGATGTACTTACTTGTAATTCCCTCAGGATGCTTGGTAGCAAACCATGCTCAAACCCCCTCTTCTTGCAGATTTGCAGACTTTCTCCCCCAGTGCATTCATAATGCATGTGGGGAATAGTGCATTTATCTGACTTTTTTTTTTTTTTTACAGCTAGGTGTGTAAGGGGGTATTAAATCCCTTTCTGCATATGTAGTGCTTTTTCACAATAAGCCATACCATTTAAGACAGACACACCCACTTCTGCACAGTCTCTTCCCAGGGGTACTGTAATCAATGATTGCTGAACACTGACCATTATATATGCCTCAAAATGTTGTGAATTTAAAAAAGAGATCTTGTGAATGATTAAATTCTTTCAGGATTTCCTGCTTAAATAATAGCTTGAGAGTGGCACACTGATAAAGCAGTTAATGTGCTGTCTAACAGTAACACTTGTGTACATCTTTACTGCAGTTTATGGTGCTTACAGCACTGTGCATTGTTCAATATTCTGTTGCAACAGAGACTGATGAGTTAGTGTGACTACATTCATTAGAATTAAACTTTTCTTAATGTCCCTGCATCTCTCCCTGTGTATCTTTGACCTTCTCAAGTCATCCTGTATTCTACATTTTTTCAGGAATACTACACGTGAGACCATATTTTGTACTGTCTTTCAGTTTTGTGATTTAACTTTGACCAAAGTGCTGGCATTGTCACCATTTGAATTGGCTTCCTGTTTAGACTTAGACCTCTTCTCTGAAAATACACTACATTTTGGTAGCAAGTAACAGTGATGTCTCTTGGCCTGGAAAAAAAATTACTGGTAATGAGCTTAACAAGAACTTCTGAATTGCAGCTGTTGATGTGTACTAAACTTAAAACACTTTTTTTCATAGTGATATAGTAACTATGAAACCAGTCTTGTGCAGATAAAACCTAGCTACCAGTGCACATCTAAGAGGGCTCTTTCTCCTTTATTCTGTGCAGTAGGGAAGAAGACTGGTAAATATATGACCTGATTAAGAGAAACTTCCATGACTACTTTAGGTGTTTCTCAAGGAGATTCAATCCTTTTGAAACCCGAGAACTGAGGAAGGATTCCCTAATGAATACCTGGAGCTCAGAAATTCTTCGAGCTGTTTTCCAGGTACTAAATTTGATTTCTGTAGTCTTTCCAATTAACAAACAAGGGAAAGCTGTTAAACTATTTATAAATGGATTTCTAACTGCATTGCATTTTGTTACAAGCACTATGACAAAAGAATGCCTGAACACATCAGGACACATTCCAGCAATGCCACTGCAGCCTTTGCCAGGTGACTGTCTACCCATCCATTCTGAAGGCAGCCACTTGGTCCTCAATATACACTTTTTCAAAGCATTACAGTCTATCCTCTGCTTCTAGAGGTAGAGCTGACTTCACTTCAGCAGTCCTGCAAGAACATATTTCCCTCTTATAACATTCTTTCTACCAACCTCCCTTTTTCTGTAGTTTTGGAAATCCGCCCCCCAAGTATAATTGCAGCAGTGAAATGCGATGAACATAGTACAGTTGTACAAATTACCATAAATGTAGATATTAAAGTATCTTCACTGCTGCAGTTATCATTTCCTCCCCCTTCCCTTATGTACAGTGCATCGTGCTGTGAGTACCCTCTTCTGCTTTCCTTGTAGGTTCCCTCCTCTACCCCCAAATTATTCCCTGTAGCTCTCTGTAATATCTTCTACTGGGAAGAGTATGGGCAGTTCTTGCTCCATGCCAGAGGCAAAGAAAGCGTGGCTCTGGCCAGGGGAGTGCAAGAAAGATCTGAAGAAATGGTGCTGGCAGATGACCCTTTATCCACAGGTGTCTTCATGTCAGAGAGGAGGGCAACCACCAAGCCTAGAGGAGGGAGGAAATCTCTGGTATTTCGGTCCACTGAGAGTTCCTATGGTAGGAAATTCCAAGTGTTATTACTGCAACAGTGAAGACAGTCCCAACACTTAAACTACTGTTGTACATACTTATCATAAATGTATTTAGGTTAGACAGAGAGAAACTTTATTGAGCCTACAGGACCAGCTTGGAGATGTTAGGGACAAAAAAATTAGAAAACTGCTGTTGCTAAGCATCTTTTGGGAAAATCATAATCACAATGAGAGCTAACTTAAAGCTGCAATTTTAGAGCAAGTTTTATTTTCTGGAAGTGGTGTATACAATATTAAGGTGTAGCTTTTATAAGAATAAACATTGTTTATTTTAAAGTTTTATACAATGAAGCCAAGAGAGATGAATAATGAATGTTGTTTTATGAGTTTAATAATGGAAGGGATTTTTCATTATGCTTGATTAAGGATGTGCTATGAAATTATTGTTATTATTTATAGAATGCATGTAATGTAGTACTGTATTAGCTCATAGAAGGTGATAGCTAAAGCTTTACATATGAAGTGTGATGTGTGTTGACTAAGGAATTGCCTGGACTTTCCAGTTCATGTGTTATAAAACTCTTTCAGTGGTCATTAAATATAATTATGTCTGAGCATTCTTCTTCTGTTCCTGGGATGTGCAGTATATCTACTGTTTCATTCACAGGGACACTGAAAGTGTTAAAGACAGCAAGCCTTGGTAATCAAAGAAGTATGTAGAAATTTCTTAATGATGCAGGTAATGTAAGTCATGAAGTGCTTGAATTGGTTTGAGGTCAAGGATAGTTGGCTGCTCACTTTTTTGTGCCCAATTCTAAAAGAAATTGGCCGGACAGTAAAAAAGTAATAACTTGAAAAGTTAATGGTATCCGAACTGCAGACACCTCTTAATTTGGTCATGGTATATAAGTAAGTATGCTGTTACACGTTACTTTGAGAGGCATTAAAACATTTAAAATTCCTATTTACCCTATCTGATAATGTCAGTGAAGTGGATATGGCTTTTAAAAAAATTGGGTAAGTATTGCTCATAACTGTGTATTGGAATGGTTAAATATTTTAATAGCTTGATGCATGATTAAACAACAGAAACTTTCTAATGAACTGAATCATGTATGAGCAGCTTAAATAATCTCTTGAGCTAACAGAAGTGAACAAAATTGTATCTACTAACATTAAGTTGAAAGTAATGGAAAAGAATTATAGACATGTAAACATAATTCAGCGCAAATTTAGGAGAACTTTGCTCTGGTTGAAGTAGTCTGCTGAGACTGAGAAAGAGGGGAGAAACTGAAGAGACAGTGTGGGTAGAGGGGAGTATTATGCCCACAACAGTAATGGCCATGTTTCTTTTGAGGAAGGAAGAGAGGATGCAAGGGTCTTCCCTCAAGGTGAATACCAGCAGTAGAGCTACAAACATGATAAGACATAATAAGGTATTGTTTAATAGTCTGGATGATGTGCTTTATGTTCTTCCTTCTGATGTACTTGATAAATTGAAACATCTGACACTTCGTATACTCAAAGTGATGATAGTGGACATTTCTGGAGTTGATATTTCAGCAACTGAATGCTATGTGTTTGGTCAAGTGCTTAAAATTTGTCCCATCTAATTTACTTGGAGAAAATTGTAATTAAATTGAACTTTTCAGATCTGCTTGTAAATTGTGTTTGATTTTTTTTAAAGATAAACAGTGTTATGTCTAATTAACAAAAATAGTGAGGATAAAAGTTTTTATTCCTGTATTTCTGAATTAGAGCAGTATGAAAGTGTGGTTTTGATGAACTTTTGTTATAGTATTTGTCACGAAAGCAAATAATGCCAGCCCAGTTGTCTGGAATTTTGTAAATAATTTTATGTCATTTATGAATACCAACATGATTCATATGCTTGTGTTACAAATATATTAGAACTGCATGTTACTTGTATATCAAACTGCTGGTACAGAAGTGTGTGTTGAAAAGGGTTGTAAAGTACTGAGCTTTAAAGTGTACCCTACTGGAACAGAACAGACATATACATACACTATTGTAATTGTTAAGATTTATATATTTTAACAATGGAAACTGGAACACAGGAGGTTAATTTCAGAAAAATAGCTGAAAATTTAATTACTTTATGACCACGTAGTAAAAGGATTTTTTCTTTCAGTTTCAGTGCAGTAATAGACACAATGTCTGGAACTAGAGGTTCTCTATATTGTCTTGTAAGTGTTTTGTTGATGTTTATCGTGTTTCACTGTTGCAGTCATTACACTTGGGTTATCCTGCTGGCAGGCTACCCGCAGTTGGCCTGAATTCCAAAGTCCTGGTTCGGCGTCAGCTGCTGTCGCCTCTTCCCTGATGTCAGTGCGCCAGGGGTATAAAAGATGCAGCCGACGCCATTTTCTTCAGTCTTTCTTGCCGCGCAGTGCCCGAAGCAAAAGCAGTTCGCAAGTGCCGATCAGCTGACTCCTGAGATTTTCTAAATTGAGTTTCGGATCCGAAGTCTTCAATAAAGCTAAGTACCCCATTGGGGAAACTTTTTTTTCTTGCTCCAGACCGATGTCAGAAAAAGTTAACAATTGTATTTCTTGTGGGAAACAAATACCTCATAAGGATTTTCACTCTTACTGTATTCCTTGCCTAGGCCCTGACCACGACATTGCTAGTTGTCGGTTTTGTGCTAGATTTAACCAACCACTGTTAAGCATCAGTACAATTTTGCTTTTCATTACTTTGGCCGAAGGTTTAACTACATAATGCCGTCAGAACAGCCGATGACCGGAGTTCATAAAATGTGCAAGGAAAAAGAAAAGGACAGGCATCTGAGGTCCAAAACCGATGATGAAGCCTCTTCTAGGCCATAGGCCAGTCGCTGGTTCACCGGTTCTCAGTGAGGCGCTTTCACAGCCCCTGACACCCACTACCTCAGAGCCACAGGCCGTCCCCGACTCCCACATGGAGACAGCTAGGCCTCTGGATACTCAAGGTATTGGGCCTTCGGAAACTAATCCCTCAGAATGGTCTGGAGCCGCTGAGCAGGTATCAGCTTCTGAGGGTGTTTTCAGACCTACACAGCTTTATATCAAGCCAACTTCAGCATCAAAGACAAAGACTAAAACAGTTTTAAAGACGAGAAAATAAGTACAGCATTCTCCTGGACAGACTTCCATGCCTAAGAAACAGATGCTCAAAATGGCCGAAGACCTAATTACTTTGATCAGGGGCTCCCATCCCCCTCCTGATAAGAGGCCTAGACAAGACACTGAATATGATTCCTCTGATCAGGTTTCCATTTCCTCTGACTCCTCTTCAGAACAGGATACGCTGTTCCTCCCTATGAGGATTCTGATGCTGAAGAATCTATTCCTTCAGCTTCTCCTCCTGAGGATTATTCATTTGGGGAAACCTTGCATACCATGAGGGAGCATTTCCACTGGGAGAGCCAAGATTATTCAGATTCTAAGAAAAGGCTCAGAGACTTTCTTTTACTGCCTCAGCACAGACCTCTTGCTATCCCTCCTGTTATAGATATTGTAGATGATGTCTTTTCAGAGTCCGGCCTGTCTCCCGACTCTTTACCTCCTGCACCTGTTAAGCCAGACAGATACTACAGGGTTCCAGATTCTCATAAATTTCTATATAAAAACCCTGCTGCTGACCCAGAAACTATTTCACAGGTTCCCAGAGGGGTCAAAGCTGCTACTGCAAAAATCCCTGTCCCCTCAGATAGAGATTCTAGGGCACTGGACAGATGGGGGAAAAAAGTTTACACTTCTACTACCTTGGCTGTAAGGGCTTTAAATTGTCCGTTTCATATGCTTAAATATCAGAAATATTTAATGTATCTGTTAAAACAGAAAATGTTGACAAATTTTGAATGTGCTGAGAAGAAGGAATTGCAGGATTTATTGCATGCAGCTGAACAAGTGGGGAAACATACTTTGCAATGTGGTTATGATTCACTGGAGGCTTCTTGCAGGGCCGCAGTAACAGGCTCGGTCATTAGAAGGCATGCTTGGTTAAAAGAACAGACTCTGCCTGATCATGTTAAAGCAAAATTATTGGATGCTGCATTACAGCATGATACTTTGTTTGGTGTTAAGGCAGAAGAGGTGTTTAAGAAAATGGAGGATAAAGCTAAATCTATGCAGACAGTGAAGGATTGCTTACAGGTGCAGCCACCCAGATTTAGCAGGAACTGGCCTTCTAAGAATTGGTCCTTTCCCGTGTCAGACAGACCACAAAGAGGCAGATATAGATGTCCTAGAGGCAGACAACAGCCCCAGGGCTCATACAGGCCCAAACAGTGGGGAGCTTCTACCTCCAAAAGCAGAGAAGACATATCACAACCATACAGGAAACAGTCCCAATGACTTCCCTCTGCCAATGCCAAGCATTTATCATTTGGCAGCACCCTTAGGGGGAAAGCTGGCATGTTTTTCACAAAATTGGCACGATTACCCAGGACAAATGGGTCTTAAATATAGTCTCTCAGGGTTACAGGTTCCACTTTCACACCCTTCCAAAGGCAAAAGGTATGCTAGACCTGCCACACAATCAATGGGCAGAGGCACAAAACCAAGTCTCATCCCTCATGGACATGAGGGCTATTCAGCCAGTGCCACAACAAGAGCAGGGACAATGATTTTACTCAAGGCTTTTCTTAGTACCAAGAAAGGACAAAGCATGGAGACCGATTCTGGACCTGTCTATTCTAAATACTTTTTTGGATGTTCCGAAATTCAAAATGTTGACACTGCAGCAGCTTCTGCCCATGCTGGGCAAAAAGGCTTGGCTTGTAACTTTGGACCTCAAAGAGGCATACCTGCATGTTCCAATCAGACAATCTTGCAGAAGATACCTCAGATTCATAGCTGGCTCAAAGCACTACCGATTCTCTGCACTGCCCTTTGGCTTATCTACTGCGCCCAGTGTCTTCACAAAATGCCTGGCACCAGTAATTGAGTTTTGCAGACAAAAAGGAATTCAAATATACCCCTACTTGGACGACTGCCTTATTCAAGCACAGGCCAAAGACATCCTACTAAAGCATCTGGCATTTGTAAAAAGATTACTAATTTGCCTAGGGAACACAGTAAACAAAAAGAAATCAAAACTAGTACCCTCTCAAGAGATAATATTCCTGGGTGCAAGCTTAAATACAACTGCCCAGATGGCTTATCTCACGCCAGACAAACAAAGGCATCTAACTTCTTACTTCAAAAACATGGCAACAAAGACCCAGTTATCTGCAAGAAAAATTCTGCAGGCTCTGGGCTACATGGCCTCCTGCATTCTGCTAATTCCATATGCAAGACTGCATATGAGGAAACTACAATGGTACCTAAAAAGTGTTTGGACTCAACATTGCCACAGCCTGGAATCATTAATTTCCCTAATTCCTTGCCTACAACAGGAGTTTTGATGGTGGGCACAGGCCTGTCACCACAACAAGGGACAGCCATTCACTTTACCCACAGCCAGGCAAACACTGACAACAGATGCATCAGATTATGCCTGGGGGGCCCACATGGCAGGGAAATGTATTCAGGGCACATGGGCCCCAAGCCAAAGGCATCTACACATCAATCAAAAAGAGATGCTAGCTGTGCAGAATGCCCTGATAGCCTTCAAGGACCTAGTTCATCCAGGACAGCTGCTGATAAAGACGGACAACACCACAGTCATGTGGTACATAAACAAGCAGGGGGGCACACATTCCTACCCCCTCTGCAGACAAGCCATGATTTTGTGGAACACAGAATTGACTTACCAAGTACACCTGCAAGCACAATTCCTGCCAGGAAAAACAAATGCTCTGGCAGACGAACTAAGCAGAAACCTCATGGACCCTCACAAGTGGAAACTAGATCCACAAATCTTCAGCATGATAACAGGGAAATGGGGATGCCCAGACATAGATCTTTTTGCCTCCCCTCACAACTGCCAACTTCAGAGATTCTGCACAAGGACTTATCACAAACAAGCATGGAAAGTGGATGCCCTGTCATTCAGCTGGAACAACCATACAGTATATGCCTTTCCTCCACTGCCTCTCCTCCCCAAGGTACTCCTCAAGGTCAGGCAAGAGAAGCCACAAATGATACTGATTGCCCCGGATTGGCTACGCCAACACTGGTACCCAATCCTCAGGAACTTGTCCCAAGGCCCAGCCTGGACATTGCCTCAAATTCCTCATTTACTGACCCAACAAAACAATCAGATCCTGCACAGCCAACTCGGAACTCTAAATCTGGCTGCATGGAGGATTCTGTAACCATTCAGAATACACCTCTCTCTAAAGTGGTTATGGATGTCATTTTGGAGGCCAGGAGGCCTAGCACCAGAAAATCCTTTGCAGATAAATGGAAAAGATTCTGTGCTTGGAACCAGGCACAAGGAATTGACACGCTTGTTCCAAATATTCCTCAGATTTTACATTATCTAACTGAGATGCTCAACAAAGGCCTATCCTTCTCATCGATTAAGATCCATGCCTCTGCCATTTCAGCTCATTACAATACAGACCCACCTATTATTTCATATCCGTTGCTTAGGCAGTTCCTCAGGACAGCCAAAAACATAAGACCTCCAAGGAGAGCACCAGTACCTGCACGGGACCTCAATTTTGTCTTGGAAAAACTCACAATGCCTCCTTTTGAGCCAGCCAATACAGCTGACATAAAATTCTTATCATGGAAAACAGCTCTGCTCCTAGCAATAACTTCAGCAAGAAGAGTCTCAGAGTTACAGGCATTAATGGCTGTGGAACCTTTTATCATCTTCCATCCAGACAGGGTTTCTCTAAGGACAAACCCAACATTTATGCCTAAGGTAGTGTCCAGTGTGGCTCTTAACCAAACCATTCCTTTCCCTACTTTTTACCCAAACCTGCAGAATAAAGGGGAGAGACTTCTGCACTCTTTGGACATACACAGACAGCTACGCTACTACTTGGACAAAACTAAAGCTTTCAGAAAGACTGAGCAACTTTTAGTGGCATATGCTGCAGGATCACAAGGAAGGGCTATCTCAAAGCAGAATATTTCAAAATTGATAGGACACTGCATTAGTTTCTGCTATTCACAACATGGTAAATCAGTGCCTAAGGGCATTAGACCACATTCTACCAGGGCAGCAGCCACCTCAGCAGCCTTCCTCAGAGGAGTACCAACCAAGGATATTTTGGAGGCTGCAACTTGGACTTCAGTGCACACTTTTACTAAGCACTACCACTTGCCTTTTTACTCTAAATCCAGAGCAGGCTTTGCCACTGCAGTCTTGCAGGGTCTTATAGCTACTCCTAATTCTATTCAGACCCAGCCGCCCAACCTCAGCTTTGGGATTCAACCCAAGTGTAATGACTGCAACAGTGAAACACGATGAACATAGTACAGTTGTGTACCTACCATAAATGTAGATGTTCAAGTGTATTCACTGTTGCAGTCCAGGTTACCCACCCACCATCCCCCTTTCTTTGCTGGGATTTATCTGTACTTCTCTATCCTATACAACCTATGTGGTGTATTTGCTTGTAGATGAAGGTATTGTTATTTTAGTGCATGCTTTTATTAGCAATGTGTTTTAGCCTACCCTTTTGGGGGCACCTGACATCTGGGGCAAGAAAGACTGAAGAAAATGGCGTCGGCTGCATCTTTTATACCCCTGGCGCACTGATGTCAGGGAAGAGGCGACAGCAACAGATGCTGAACCAGGACTTTGGAATTCAGGCCAACTGCGGGTAGCCTGCCAGCAGGATAACCCAAGTGTAATGACTGCAACAGTGAATACACTCGAACATCTACATTTATGGTAGGTACACAACTGTTTTTTTGTGACTTCTGGCAAGTACCAAGATTTGAGGAAAAGCCATTGTTTATGTATTTTTACAGGTATATGCTAAATGCTACCAGCTGCATCAGTGGTTGTTTTTCACCTGGGATAGAGTCAGATGACAAGAAGCTGTGTCCTCCTGCAAGATATCCCAGCAGTAATATTTGGAATATTAATTTAAGAGCAAAAACTTTTGAACTTTTAAACAAAGAGTTAGAATGGCAACTTAGATTAAATGCCAAAGAGAAGCCAGGCATTAATGACAATACATCTCTGTTGTGTGTTCTAAAAAGGACAGCAAAAGATGTTTGATTTTTTATGTGAAGTTTACACCTGATGGATATATTTTATATGTTTTATCTGGTTTAAAGTCTTCATGATCTACCTTTTGCAAAGATTTGTTTCATTTACCATTTTATAACAGGCTAAAGTTGCATTCCAGATATTTTATTTTTAACTTTTAACTGTTTTAACATTTTTACTATTTATTTATTAGATATTTTATTCTTCATATTACATAATTTGACATGGTAGGAAATGATGTAATGATTGGCTTTAAGATCTGGTGCTATTTAAATAGAGCTTAAAGATGTGTTCACTGACTCTGATGATGCCTTAATATTTTATCAGGTGAAAGCGCTGAGTCCGTGAAATTTGTATGTTAATTTATTTTATATCTTTATAGTGTGGATACATTAAAGTGAGTGCTTTTTCTTTACCACTGGCAGCGGTTTTCTTATTTTTCCATATTTTTTTGTGTTTTAAGTTGTCTGTGTGGTGATTTGGAGCAGCTATACTTCCTTGTTTTAAATATTTCCTGTGATTTTGAACTCTGATGTTACTATACTGAGTATTTTCTTGTTCTGTTATTATTAAATATGTTTAAACCTTTTGTTGTGGCTGATATTTGTGAGACATATTTAAGTTTTGAGATTACTTGCAAATTTATTTGGTGGCACTGTGGGCCACTCCTAATAGCCTTGCTCTTAGTCAAACTGCCATTTGTATTGATAGTAACATTACACAGTAAGATTGGACACCCTTTGTTAAGGGCCTTAAAGTAGCTGATATGAATGTGGCTGGTGGCAGTGATAACTGCATTGTAGTCTGGGCAGAATGAGGCATAGCTAGTAATTCTGTGCCAGTCTTTCCCAGGTGTGTGTTTGTGTATAAATCAAAACTCAAAGTGTGTGCGTGTGTTTGTGTCAGCTACTTGGGCAGGGACACGAAGCACTGGTTGGACAGAGAGGCTGCTGCAGTTCTTGGCTTGGCCACTCAACTAAGATCTCAACCCTATAGCTGTGCCAGTGGGGAGTCTTATTGGAGATCTGGAGAAAGAGAGAGAAACCAGCCCTGGACTGACTGTGGTCTCTGTGTGCTCTTAACGGAAACTGCACTTGATGCAGACAGCTGCATCTGGAAATACTGTGTGTGTACCTGTCATCCTCCCAATGTACGTCCCCCATTGTTGCCAGTGGTGACAATTGAGGCTTCTTGATTACTGGCCAATGGTGGGACGTCACATTATTAATAAAGATAGTAACTTTATGCATTCTTTTTTGAATCTGGAAGTTTATATATTTTCAGATGTGATGAATTATGCTAGTCAAAAGTTAAACAGCGAGTGTAAAAAGGAAAATGATTTACATTTTAATTTAGGTGAGGGAGAATGGATAACTAAAGTTTACAAAATAACAACTCTCTAAAAATTAGACGAAGTGGTAGAGGACAAGGTGTAATTTTGTTAAACAGGCTGCAATATAACGAATATGATTTTGAGGCATATAAAAGAACTGCAAAACTGCAGTATCAAAAAACTGATAAGTTACAACAGCCAATTTACAAATTAATATATTTAGGTTGTTTGACTTATTATGAAGTTGATTTATTATGTGATGTAAATAAAAGACGCTTCCTTATTTTTATTGTAATCATGAAAGTACATACAAAGAAGTAAACCCCATATAAGAATACTTGATAGTCTGTGCAAGTTACTTGTAGAATGTGAGTAAATTAACTAGTATTTATATTTGTTAATTTGTGATGTTGCTACCCTCCTATATAAAAGTATAGGGATTTGCTAGAGAGGTTGAGGCAAATAAAATGTACTAAAAATATGTTTTGGTCAAGTTTTAATATGAATAATTTGTATACTAGCAAATAAGATGAAGTTAGTATTGTGACTTTATGTAAATATTTAGGGACTGGTGTGTCTATACAGTACATTTGTAAGGTTATGAATTTTTGTTTGAGGCATATATTTTCAGTTTTCTGAATTGTATAGACAAAAGGCAGGAAGAGTAGTGGATGGGTATTTTTCCTCTCCTTGCGGTAATTTATTCATGGAGGAAGAATGTATGTGCATGTGTGTGTGTATAATATGTGTGTGTGTGTGTGTGTGTGTGTGTGTGTGTGTGTGTGTGTGCGTGTGTGTGTGTGTATACATGTATATATACCTACCTACATACATATATACGCACACACACATGTAGTATGCTAGATATATTGATGATTTATTATTTTTGTGTGAAGAAGTTAGGTACAAACCCATATGTCACCTGGTGGTTAGCAAACTGGCTCACAGACAGGACCCAGGAAGATAGAATTGGGGAGTCTACCTCTACCAAGAGCCTATAGTCACAAGTGGAGTCCCTCAGAAATAGAGTCTTTGAACCACTCCTTTTTGGCATTTACATCTCTGAAGTCAAGCCCAGTGTCAGTGGTCTCTAGCTGACTAAATTTGAGATGATTGCAAATTTGCAAATTGTGAGCTGTCATTGAATCCCACACTGACACAAATGTTCTCCAGGAAGGGCTGACACAGACAAACAGCTGGTGTCAGAGCCCGTGACTGAAACTAAATGCCATGAAATGCATAATAGTATCCTTTGGGAACTCACCCACCCCTGGTAACTGTCATATTGACAGCATACCCCTTAAAGCTGACCCAGTAGTCAGGGATTTAGGGACACACATAGACAGTAATCTAGCCTTTGCCCACCACGTGTCTACAGTAGCGAGGAACTCATTCTATGTTGTGCAACTTATAAACAAGGGTATGGCATCTAGATTCAAGGAACTCATTGTTCCACTGTATTCAGCATTCATCAGACCTATTACTGAGTACAGTGCCCCTTTGATATGTACCTAAGGAGGCATAGCTAACAGTTGGAATGTCCACAGAGGTTCCTCACTAAAAGAATACAGGGAGTAAGTAAAATGTCCTGTGCAGACCGCCTCAAGGCCCTATCCTTGTATTCTGTCTCCTGCAGTCTGTTGACGGGAGATCTATGCCTGGCATGCAGGGCATTGTTAGACCCCACTCTAATGGACCTCCTGCAAATCCACAAAACAAACAGCAACAAAATTACCTTTTCTAAAGACTTAAACCTTCCCTGTGATATAAATAGGACTTGCTGGAGAGACAGGTATGTATCCCAGAGACTACTCCATATTTGGAACAGGCACCCCGTCCATGTGAAGCAGAGTTCCCCCTAACCCATTTCATGTGTAACTTGGACAGTTGGATGGGGAACAGGAAATTCAGCCCTGGTTTGGCACCTGTGTCTTTAATGGACACAGGCCACCTGTAAATGTTTCATCTTTCAGGCCCCTGTTTGTAATTATTTCATCTGCCGTGCCCCTGCTTCCACTTATCAAGGGTACCAGAACTTGTCAGAGATTTGGGATGCATTGCTAGGCTTTAAAAGGCCCTTGTGGTCTTTAGCCTAGTAAACACCAATGAACTTCCGAAGAAGAAAAGAGTGATGTTAGGAAGATTAGCAGAGACTTGCACAGTAATAAATCTGGCTTGAAAATTAACACTGAAGCTCAGCAATTTAGTATTACTGTTTTAAAAACATCTCTGGTGAAAACTGTTGCTCTGTCAAAGAGTTTTATTGTTTAGAAAAAGAGTCTGTAATAATGTTCCTGTAGATGCATCCAGATCTCACCCCTCCTCATGCTGTGACTGCTCTCCCTAATAGGTAGCTGCTAAGAGCTTGAAGCTTGTATAGTTATGAAATTTGATAGTGCAGCGAATGATGTTTGTTTAATTAAAACAAAAGAAGTGTTAATCAAACATTAATTTTGTGTGTCATATGATAGCTGTATAGGTAAAAGATAAATTGTACTTCAGCATGCAGAAATTGATTTATTTACTTATTTGTTGTTCATTGATTTGATTATATTGTTGGGAAATGTGTATATGCCATTCATAAGTTTACTTGTGTAACTGACAGAGTCTTTTATGCTTTAAAATGTTCTAGTAGCCTATTTTAGATACGTCAGACTATGAAAGAGATAAAACATAGCTACAGGAACAGATTAGAAAATCCTTTTGCTAATCATCTTTGGAACTGAGAATAGCAGTGAGGATGAACTTGATGCTACAGTTTAAGCAAGTTTCATTTTCTGGAAGGGAGGCTTACAATATTAAACCAGAAGACTTTTTATGAAGAAACATTGTTTATTTTAAAGTTTGCTACTATAAAGCCGAAAGGGCTGAACAATAAAATGTTGTGTTAACAGTTTAATATGAATAGTAGAGATGTTTTAAATTACAGTTGGTTAAGGATATGTCACATGATGTGTGTGTGTTAATTATTTATAAAATATATGTAATGTAGTTTAGCTGTTAGGTGGTATCATCTGAGGGGCTGATGTGCTTTTAATAAAGAATTGCATGAAATGTGGTGGATGTGTTTTATAAGATTTTTCACTGGTCATTAAATAAAATGAAAAGATGTAGCAGTGCAGATTTCTGTATCTGACAATGGAAACATAGGATCTTTATCTTAAGCATTTAAAGAGGGCAGCCCTTTAATGAATTCTGTAGATCCACATAAGCAAAGGTTACTAAAGTGGCATAGGTAAACTCGGATTCATCACAGACAAGCAGTCTGGGGGAAGAGCAGGGAATTGAACATGATAAGACTGTTACCAAGTTAATGTTGCCACCCACTGCCGAAAGGGTGCTGAAGGACTTTTGTAACATTCTCACTAATCATGGAAAATGCAGAGAAACTGCTACCATAAAAACAAAACAAAATGAAGGACATTCTGAGGCGGCACAGTGCCAGTTCTCAGATATGAACCAAAGGGTATTGCTTCATTTAACAGGTTAACCATAGTTCTCAACCTTCCATCTCCAAATCATGGAAAAGTACTTCTTGTAAGGTGGAACACACTAACAGCTTTCTAACAGCTTCAACAAGGAAGCTCTCAGGATGGTTGAAATGTTCTTCTGATAAATTAATATGGTTCAGTATTATTTACTATGGATATCAGTTAAATTAAATCTTGACACTGAATGTGTTACAGGCTCTTACAATAAGGAACATGGATTTTTTAAGACTTAAAATGTGGAACATTTCCATAAACAGATACACTTGAGAGGTATGGATTTGACTAATAAAATGGGAGAAATGTTAATGATTAGAGAATGTTAGGTTAAAGCACTGCCTCAGCAGAGAGTGGTTCACAATTTTCTTGTTTCCTAGTGTAAAACTAGGTGATGTGTATAATTTACTTTAAACATTATATGATAGATGTCAGTGTACTTAAGCAGGTCTTAATTAAATTAATTAATTAGTGAACAATCTAAATGTAATACCACTTAAACATATACTTGTTTAAGACATTTTTTTTGCTAAAAATAAAATAAAGCTTTTAAAAGATTGGGAGAAAACTGTGGAAACAGGAATGTTCAGCTATGTTGGCTTTCATCTAAGATATCAAGAGGGAAACTTTTTTTACAGTCTTAGCTAAACCTGCTGTGCAGGGTTTCTTTATAGACTCACTGTGGTTAATTACAGTTAAATGATATTCACCTCTTTCACTTCTTTAATTAAACCTATTGTGTAGGCTTTTTAGACTCACACTGCCAGGGGCTACAGCATACCTCTCAACTGTCCAGATTTTTCCAGAAAGTCCCAAGTTTTTGCCTCATAGTTTTGGTCTGTTCCTCATACATTTTTTTTTTTTTTTTGGCAAGTCACTTAGGATTAAAGTCACTAAGTAACAACATACATTTGAGTTTCAGAATTCATATCCTTCAGAAAATGCAGGCAAATGCAAATCCTACTATTCTAGAAACTTTCTAAGTTTTATAAGAGCAATGTTTAAAATTGGTCCCTACTTTGCACCTTTGCTCCCCCTTTATTTTAGGCTTTCTCCAGATTTCATGTGCTAAGAGGTTCAGAGGTATGAAATACAGTTAAATCATGTTCAGCTTGATTTTGTAATGCTATTTAAAAAAAAAAAAAAAAAAAGACGACTATACTAATTCAGAAGATTGATAAATAAAAGAGATGAACTTGCCATACTTCATTATCCTATGTATGGAGCACAACATGTGTCAAATTTAGTAGCTTCGCTGAGTTTCTGTGCCAGGGAAGAAATTTTATTCTTATGTTATTTTAATGATTTTAAGTTCATTTTAGCAGTCTGTATCTGAATTAGCTAAGGTCCAGTATGTAGTTGCACTGCATTTTTTCTGTTTTAGGTGATCTAATTGTGGTTTTTAAGCCCTAGTTCAAGACTTGTCTTTGCATTGGGGCAGTTCCAGGCCAGTTAAGTCAGAGCTAACTAATTGTTTTCCCTCCATCCTACCTACCCTGTTGTAGCTGTGTTCTTAAACCATGTGTGCATGTTGTTGCCTGCCCCTTGTGATAATTTGATAACAATTCTGTCCCTCTTCCTGTTTATTGGCTGTTGACAATAAGCACATAAGGATCATGTTGCAAAGTCTCTTCCCTTAAACTACTCACAAAGTCTTTCGGCTTTTCCCGGTTAGGGTTCGCAACAGCAGAACTTCGGCCCGCTAATGATTGTCAGTGGGTTTTTACGGTGCCGAGTTGCCAGCCCGACACCCAACCTTCAAAGAAGGCACACATTCATGCACGCATCTACCTGTATGTCTTTAGACATCACTCGACCGTGGGGAGAACATGCAGACTCCACACAGAAGGAGCTCCAGATGAGAATCGAACGGGAGAACCTCTTGCTGTGAGGTGACAACACTAACCGCTGCATCACCACGATAAAAGACCTTTGATAAAATTGCTTAATCTTAATTGTTCATATGTTGCTTGCACTGATTTTAGTATCAAATTATTTTTTTTTATTAAACAAGAAACATCTTTATTAAAGTTTCATATATGACATAGACAATCGTCCATTTATATAAATGAAAATAAACCATGCCAACACAGTCTCAGTTGCAAATATTATACATGCTGACATAACTGTATCTGCAAACATTATACATCACTTGTAATATATCCAGTCACTGTCAGACAACCATTAGATTCAATTCCTGCCTTCTTTTAAAGCCTGTTCTTTCTCTGCATGTATTTATCCCACAATTCCCATTTTCATATGTAAACTGCTCCTACCCTTTTCTAAAGATCCCATTTCCAGTTGTTTTATCTCTGTTACTATCATTGCTAATTCTAGTAGAGTTGCTTTAGACTTTGACTTTCATTTTCTAGTAACTGCTGTTTTGGCAGCCATCATAATTAGACTCAGCAAGGCCTTTCTATGTCTAGGCAATTCTGATTCAGTGTCATAGTTCAAGAAAATAATTTCCTTAGTTACACCAATTTGCTTACCCAGCATATCCGACAGAGCCATCTGCAGGGAATCTTTAACATCCACAAATTCATTACACTCCCAGAAAATATGTTCCCAGTTATGTCTTTCTTCCTAATTACACCTCCAACATTTGCTGTCTACCTGAGGAAACGTACTTTGGCATCTACTTGCGATATAAAAATACTTATGGTAAGCACTTCCATGCAAAGATCCTACATTTTCTAGACTTTGTTGCATTTTTGGGAGACATACATATATCCCCCATTGTTTCTTTGTGAACTGCTTATACAGTCTCTCTTCCCAGTCCTTTCTAATCTCCTCTGATTCTTACAGTTGTCATGCAATATTTTATATGTTCTACTAATTATTCCTTTCTTAATGGCAAAAGCTGTTCTAGATTCTATTAAAAACTCTACCAGTGCTGGTCTTTCATTTAGGACCCTCCTCTTTCTTTCTCTTTGCCTATACTCTGATATCAATCCTGGACAGGGAAGAAAGTCTCTAACCTGCAGTCCAAATAAGTCCTTGACATCTTCCCATTCTGTTACCTTTCCTTCTCTAGTTATTTGCTCCCAATACCTTGGTTCCTTTGCCAGTTTTCTCCAATAAATTCCAGCCCCTCTTGCCTTTTGTCTGTATCGCTAATTGCAGTCATCCTTATCAGCAGAATCTCCTTTCTCCCTTCCTGTGTTGGCTTAGTTCTTAGAGTACTTTCTGCTACTTTATGACTATAATATTTTTTATGATTATTGTTATTCTTTTTAAAGGTCTGCATCCAAAATCCCAGGCTCTCCTTGTTCCTTGAGCTTCCCCGGTTACATCATCATCTGTTTCCACTTTGAATTATAGGTTTCTGCTTGTGCTATGGCTAGGAGCCTTAACTGTGTTGCTCTGAAACACCTCTTCAAATCAGGTAATCCCAATCCACCCTGTTCTGTTGGAAGATTAAGCTTATCCCATTTGGGTCTTGTCGTCTTCCCCTCCCAGGTAAAATCCTTCATCTCTTTATTAATTGCTGTCTACCAGTGCTCCTCTGATTGATAAAAATATGCCTGACCTGTGTATAAGACTAAAGGGACTAAAAACATTTTAACTGCTTGTATCTCACTAACAATGTCCATATAACAGACCTTCCATTTTCTCAGTTTTTGTATTATCTTTTGTTTAGTCTCTTCCCACATATCCCTAGCTGCCACACTGGAATCATTTTAATCTATACTCCTAAGTACTTAATTTCACCATGTTCCTGTAAGTATGGATATTGCTGAACCAAGTAATCTCCGTGGTATCCCCGAAGTCTCAAAACAACCCACTAAAGTGTAGTGGGTCTAAAAACAAAACAGTGTAAGAAACTTCTCTGTGTGGAAGATTTTCAGTCCATATATTTCTAGTTAATCACTGTATATTAATCAGATCAGACAATAGTAGTAGAAGTAGCGAACATAAACTCGTCAAGTCAAAAAGTAGTAATAGAAAATATATAATTCTACAGTATTACTAAGTATTCAAAAATAATCCAAGCAAGGCAGGCAGTCTGTTTCCAGTCGAAAATCCTTTATTGAGTACACAGACAAGCGATCCAAGTAATTTTACTCTTGCTTCTGGCTCCAAGTGCCCGGGCATCCAAGTGCCACCCACTCCAGGGACATTGTCAGGTGTGGAGTTTAATTGGCACTGCACACCTGTCAAAGAGTAATGCAGGTGTCCTAAGGTGAGCTCAGGGAGGACAGAAACCTCCCATGGAGCAGAGGACAAAAGCTCGCTTGATCTTGACTTTCAGTATGAATACAAACCATGAAAGTGGGGCTTCGTGATCAGTCTGGCTTTTTGGGTTTTAAGCAGGAGTTGTCAGAAAAGTTACCACAGGGATAACTGGCTTGTGGCAGCCAAGCGTTCATAGCGATGTTGCTTTTTGATCCTTCGATGTTGGCTGTTCCTACCATTGTGAAGCAGAATTCACCAAGTGTCAGATTGTTCACCCACTAATAGGGAACGTGAGCTGGGTTTAGACCATCATGAAACAGGTTAGTTTTACCCTACTGATGTGTTGTTGCGATAGTAATCCTGCTTTGTATGAGAGGAACCACAGGTTCAGACATTTGTTGTTGGTTTCTGTCCTCCCTGAACTTGCCTTAGGACACCTGCATTACTCTTTGACAGGTGTACCACCCAGTCAAACTCCCCACCTGACACTGTCCCTGGAGCGGGTCGTGCCCAGATGCCTGGGTGCTTGGAGCCAGAAGAGAGAGCCCCAGTGGGACTAGCCCCCCCTCCCCGCCTCACCGGGTAAGTGAAAAAACAATATGAGTAGTGGTATTTCACCAGCGGCTGAGGCCTCCCACTTATTCTACATCTCTCATGTCTCTTCACAGTGCCAGACTAGAGTCAAGCTCAACAGGGTCTTCTTCCCCTGCTGATTCTGCCAAGCGCATACCCTTGGCTGTGGTTTCGCTAGGTAGTAGAATGGGACAGCAGGAATCTCATTCATCCGTTCATGCATGTCACTAATTAGATGGCGAGGCATTTGGCTACCTTAAGAAAGTCATAGTGACTCTCGACGTTTACCCGCGCTTCATTGAATTTCTTCACTTTGACATTCAGAGCACTGGGCAGAAATCACATTGTGTCAACACTCATCTCGGGCATTCTCAATGCTTTGTTTTAATTAAACAGTCGGATCCCCCTGGTCCGCACCAGTTCTAATCAACTGCTAGCTTCTGGATGATGCGGAATGCCAGTCGGGACTCCCACTCAACCTTATAACCTTATAATTTTATCAGGGGATGTAAATGCTTTTATTTCTTTTCTTATAAAATCCCAGCTTACTCTGTCAAATGCTTTCTCTGCATCAAGACCCACCAACAGTGGTATTTTCTTACATTCTGCTTCCCTCTGGATCATAAGTATTATGTTAATGTTGTCAAATGTTTGCTTCCCCTCTACAAAACCACATTGATCCATATCTGTCAATTTTGGCATCACTTTTACAATTCTTTTAGCCATTATAGATATAAACACTTTGCAGTCACAGTTTAGTATTGAAATGGGCCTGTATGAAGCTGGATCTGATAGAGCTTTACCTCTTTAGGATTAGAGCTACCACTGCTAACTTCCAGGTTGTTTGTACTTCTCTTCTTTAAATACTGTTAAACAAAACTTTCCAGATCTTTATCAGTTTTTCCCTCCTCACTTGCAAACTTCCACAGCAATACCTGGGGACTTTCCTGTAGATTGGTTATACGTCACAATTTTTATCTTATCTTCGCCTATCCTGTTAGTAATTGTGCCTTCTCTACCTCTAACCTTGGCATAGTTAATTCTTCCATAAACATTTCCATTTTTACCTTTTCTTAATTTCTGTAGTTCTGTACTTTGTACAAACTTTCATAGAATTTCTGAAATATTTCTAATACTTTTACAGGATCCCTTGTTAGCTTCCTTGTTATAGGCTCTCTAAGCTTGGTGACAGTCCTCTCTACTTACTATTGCCTGAGTCATTGTGCTAAAAGTATTTGTGCTCTAGAGTTATTATCAAAAAACAGCTTAAGAGCAATCTGTCTAATCTCATGCATACTATCAAGGTAATCCCATATTTTCTATTTAGCATTCTGCAGTTGCTCCTCTTCTTTTTCTGTGAGATTCCCCCAGTTTGCAATGCTTTAACATTTGTCAACCCCTCTAAATCATATTACTTCTTAACTATATCTCTAGTTTCTTTCATTTCCACTGTATTTTCAAACTCCACTTTAATTTTAACCCACTCCCTAGCAATATTTTCAGAAGAAATTTCTGTCTTCCTGAATAGCTTCTGAATAATTTCCACTACCCATTTCTTAAATTCCTCTCTTTTCAACAAATAGGTGAGAAAGCGTCAGTGTCTCATTTTTATTTCATTACCCTGTGTTTTTATTTTAGTTATTATTAGTACATGATCTGAAATAGTTATTGTGTGTGTATCAAGACCTTCAAATAAATGCACATGTTCCTGTGAAATGTAAATTCTATCTAGCCTAGCCCAGTTTTGATATCTTGGAGAATAGTATGTAATTTCACTTTGAACTCCTGGTACTATATTCACATCTTCCATGCCAAATATTTTAATAAATTTCTTTAAAAAATGACCCTCCTTTGTTATATTTCCCCTTCTGGGCCCCCCCAGACACATCTTTATTGTTGCAAATCAAATTCCAACCCTTACCTATAAGTAATATTCCTCGCTGAAAGTTGAGTATTTCTCTCAGAATTTTCTTAAGCTCCATTATCGCAGTTTTCAGTGGAATATAAATATGTGCCAGTGTAATCCTCCTTCCTTGCCAGTAACTCCTTAGTACTACAAATATATCATTATTGTCTTTTTTATCCTCTTCTATTACCATTGAAGCTCCTCTTGCAATTAATATAAGTATTACTCTCTTACTTTGCTACAGGTATTCCACTGAATAACCATCCTGAAAACCTTTCTTTATCAAATTTCCATGTTCAGTTCTTTCCAAGAGTGCCTCCTGTAGCATAGCTATTTGCAGTCTACATTTTTTAATATAGTTCACTACTCTTTCTTTTTTGTATTTATCTGTGAGACTATTCACATTTAAAGACATTATAGAAAGCACCACATTCTTGAGACATTATTATTCCCACCTTTTATATATAACAGCTTTTTTGTTAAATGTCTAGTTCCGGCTTTTGTGTTACATGCATGTACTATTTGACAGGTTAATTTTTTATGTAGTTATTTGTTGTCCTCTCCATTTGAGCCTGTCACATCTTACAGAAAACCTCAAACAAAAATATACCCTGAATATCCCGATAAAACATATAAACTTAAAAATAACACACAAAACTGTGTACATCTTCAAATTTTGAAGTTGTACCCTCCTAATAGGATCAGATGTTCCAAACTGACAGCCCCCCACACACAGACTCGAGCTAACCTAAAAGAAAGGTTATCCATGCTAAGATGCATGATATAGCCCTGTAGTGCTATTAAGTACTGTCTGGTTTTATCTTATCTTTATAGTTCTCTTAGCTGGGAAAACACTCGAATGCTTTCAGAAAACATTTTCTCCAAGCTATTTCTCTTTATCAGATTGTCTGCTAGACACATGGGAACCAGACACAAAACTGTTTACTGGAAAAAATGACATAATATTTAATATTCTATTCCATTTACTTGCTTTCTCTTAAAAGTTGTTACTAGATTAAGCTGATGACCTTAACCAGTCATTCTCTTATGCAAGAATTAGAAAAAGCACAGTTTTTCTTTTTGTCATGCTCTTTTAAACATATTTTTATACATTGAAATGTCTACATTTCTTAAAAGTGAACAAGGAGAAAAAAAATAGGAGTACCTGTACCTTCTCCCTTCTGTTCCCCTCTCCTGAGTATTTTCCATACATTGATGACATGAAGTAGGGCATATGCTTTAGTGTCCATTGCAAGTTTAACAAAATCCAAAAAGTCTTATATTTCCATATGTTCGTGTTCTGTCATGTTTTACAAATATAATTGTTGCTTTGTAATCTTTGTCAGTTTTCTTAGTTAATGATTTTATTCTCCAAATGTTACTGACATGAAGTAGGGCATATGCTTTAAAGTCCCCTATGAGGTTTAACAGAGTCCAGGAAATTTCAATATTTCCAGATTTTCTTGTTCTATTCCTGTTCATTTCCATCTCCCAAACCATGTTTCTGCTTCATTTCCAATGTACTCTTGATTATTCTAAGTCAACTCTTGTACTTTTTTCCCTCTCTCAGGCATTATCCATTGAAATCCTGGAAAAGGATTCACTGGCACAGTCTTTAAGTGGTTTTTATTACCAGAAGAACAAGAAGCAGAATCTCCTTCTGTTTCACAGTTCACTTTTTGCTGGACAAAGTTTTGTATTTCTTCCTTAGCATGTACTTCATCAAAAAATGATTTTGTTCCTCAATGGAAAAATATTTTAAAAATAGCTGGGTACAGCAGTTTGAATCTCATGCCTGCTTCTCAAAATTCCTTGAATAATTAAATAAATTTACTTCTCTTCTGCCTGGTGTACAATGAGTAGTCATTCTCCAGAAACACTGTATCTCCCACTTTTAGTACTTTGTCCTTCTGCCACAATTTTGTCAGAGTCAACTGCTTCTGCTAGGAAGAATGCATCTTTACTATTAAAGGTCTAAGTTGTTTTCTCATAGCCAGGTTTTGAGTATACACATGGTGTGCCCTTTCAGTTAGCAATTCCTATTGTGGAATACCAGTCCAGTTGCTTATTTGTGTTTTCATAAAAATAATACATTCTTTTTCTTCCAGCTTCTCAGGTACAGCAGAAAATCTCAGTTTTCCTTATGTACCCTGTCCTCTAATTCTATTATTTTTTGAAACATCTTTTCTTGTACAGTTTCATATTCAGCCAGTCTTTTCTTCATTTTGACCTCTGAGTTTTGCAGTTTTATCACCTCATCTGAATATCTATTTAAAGCTTCTTCCATTTTTTCCGCGTTTATTCTTTGAGTTGATATACTCCATCAGTGTTTCATTTATTTTAATTAGGTCAGTGTGCATTTGCCTTATACTTTCCTCTAGGTTACTGGAAGTCATGTCTGGAGCTTGCACTGCCTTTTGCTAAGCAGTTACAGTACTTTTCCCACTCAGTGTTTTTCTGTTGCCTTTTGTAGCTGATTTTCCTTCAGGTCCTCTGTATTTCTTTTTTTTTTCTGGCATCCAGGCAGTGAACCTAATAGCCAGTTACTGAAATTTACCCAGAAGTCTAGGTCCACTGGTTTTCTCTGCTAGGTTTCTGTTTTCACACTGGGAACGCTAGAATTCAGGTGTTACTCAATGTGCAAGCCATCTTGGAAGTCTTTAGTATCAAATTTTTGATTTTATTATAATTAGCTTACTAGTTCTTGCTGATAGCAGAAGAAGGTTTCCAGGCTAGTTGTTTAGTATTAAAATGTTAGTACCTCTCCCCCAGGGTCATTCCTGTCAGTAGCATGGAGCAGTACTTCCCCACAACTTTTATAGCCAGCCTGATTGAGATGGGTATCTTGAGACAGTGTAAGAATTGTTTATCATTTATTAGTCAAACAGCATAACACAGTGTTTGTGCGAGAAGTACATTACTGTCCTTGGAGATAAAAATCTCACACACAGTAAACTCAAGACACCCAAACTGTCAGCAGTACACCACACATCAAACCTCTTCAAGCCCATCACAATACGCACAATCCATCATATGCTGAGTCGCTAAAGATTAACTTGGCCAAACCTCAGAGACCTCCAAAACACAATACATGCACAAGGGACACTTAGCATGCTAAGCCTACTTCCTGACATAGCACAAGGAGTCCCAAAGTCATAGATGCTGTGCCCATAATGCAGGCATTGACCAACCAAACATTCTTATTATAGGTAATGCCATTGTATGACATACAGATCTTCCTCTTACCAGGGTGAGCAAGGAAAGAGCAATGGTTATTTGCTTGTGTAGTGCCAGGATCCCTCAGATCACACATGCACTCAAGTCTTTGAACAACAAGTACCAGTATGAATCTGTCATAGTTCATGCATGTCAGTAACTTGAGGTGTACCTCACTGGATTACATGAAGAGAGACATGAGCTCTCAGACTGTGTGTCCAAGGCAGATATGTGCCTAATCTAAGAAGGTCTAATATTTGTCAACCTGGGAAGATATCGACAACCACACTTCTTCACCAGGAATGGCCTGCATCTGTCCCTTATAGGGTTTTGATTATTAGCAAAGACATTGTCCACCCCTATAGTGCCTTTTTTAAGCAGTGCTTACCTGATAAACCTACTAACATAACAAAACAAGCAAAGGAAAATACAAAGGTGTTGCTGATCAGTGCTAGGAGAGTTAACAAGAAACTCCACTCCCTACAAGTCCTTTTCACTGTGGAAGACATTGATGTCTGTCTAGTGACTGATATATGGTTTAAAATATAGGAGAGTACTCTGACTGTACAGGGCTATAATGCCTTCCACACATTTAGACCAGCTCCTATACAGAAGGGAAAAAATAGTGAAGGTGTATCAATCTACATTCAGAAGAGACTCATATCAAGGCTGGTAAAGCAGCCTGATGCACTAGAGCTTATTCATGTCCAAATAACCATCAGAAAAGTCCTGTATAATATATTAGCTAGTCATAGAACTCCCTCTATGCAAAAGAAAGCCACAACACCTATCTACAGGAACTGTTTTCACTTAGTATTAAACCAAATGCCATTTTCCTAGGTGATCTAAATTATAAAACTACAGACTGGCTAGTGCACCATCACAGAGATTTCTGGACTTTGTCAATACAAATGCCCCTGCAGCAATTAGTACTTGCTAGGAGGAATAACATCTTGGATCTTGTCCTTACTAATATGGAAGCATCTTGCACCTTCCCTTCTCTATCTTCATCACTTGTTAGGTCCCTAAAGCAGTCTCCTTAGAAGTAAAACAGAAATCACAAATCCCTTCCACCACCTTAAGAATTTTCTTTAAGACAAACTACCTACTCTTATGTGATACATTGGCAAGCTTCAAATCCAACTCCATACCAGTTAACTCCAATGAATATGCAGAAATGTACACCACCACACTATACCAGCTTGTAAACAGAGAGACCCCAGATACAAACCCACATGGTGGAACTGTAATATCAACAAGCTTTATAATAAAATGAGCATTTTTGAAAGAAGAAACATCCTTATTAAATTGTCACGTATGACATAAGGTAATCATACATTTGTATAAATGAAATCAAACCATATTGACATAGTTTTAATTCAAACATTATACGTCACAAACCATGTTAACATATTTGTAGTTGCAAACGTTATATATCACTTATAATCTATCCAGTCATTGCCAGTCAAACATTACAGAGCTCATTCAAATCCTGCCTTCTTTTAAACCTCGTTCCTCCTCTGCATGCATTGTTCCCACAATTCCCATTTTTTCCTATGTAATTTGCTCCTACCCTTTTCTAAAAATCCCATTTCCAGTTGTTTTGTCTATGTTACTGTATTCACAACTGTAAAGTTGGTTTAGACTTTGATTTCCATTTTCTAATAAATTCTTTTTTTGGCAGCCACCATAATTGGACTCAACAAGGCCTTACTATGTCTAGGCAATCCTCATTCTGTATAATAGCTCAAAAAATAATTTCCTTTGTTACACCGATTCTCTTACCCAGTATCTCTGACAGAGGAGTCTGCAAGGAATCTTTAAAGTTTGCCAACTCATTACACTCACAGAAAATATGTTCCCTGTTATCCCATACTTCCCCATCACACCTCCAATATTTCCTGTCTACCTGAGGAAAAATTCTTTGGAGTCTTTTTGGGGTATAAAAATACCTATGTAAACATTTCCAAGCAAAGATCCTAAATCTTCTAGACTTTGTTGCACATCTCCATTGTTTCTTTGTGAATTGCTTATCCAATCTCTCTTCCCAATCCTTTTTAACCTCCTCTGATTGATTCTTATAGTTATCATGCAGTATTTTGTATGCTGTACTAATTATTCCTTTTTTAACAGCAGCTTCTGCTCTAGATTCTACTAAAAACTCTACCAGTGCTGGTCTTTCACTTAGGATCCCCCTGTTTCTTTCTCTATGCCTGTACTCTGATATCAATTATCGATAGGGAAGGCAATCTCTATCCTGCAGTCCAAATAATTTCTTGGGCTCTTCCCATTCTGTTACCTTTCCCCCTCTAATTATTTGCTCCCAATACCTTGGTTCTTTTACCAGTTTTCTCCAATAAATTCCAGCCCCGTCTTGCCTACTGTCTGTATCCCTAATTGCAGTCATCCCTATCTGCAGAATCCTTTCTCCATTCCCGTGTTAGCTTAGTTCATTAATACTTTCTGCTATTTTATGAATGCAATATTCTGCATGGATAAGGATCTGCATCCAAAATCCCAGTCTCTCCTTGTTTCTTGAGCTTCTCCCTGTTTCATCGTCATCCCTTTCCACTTTGAATTATAGGTTTCTGCTTGTACTATGTACAGAAGCCTTAACTGTGTAGTTCAGAAATACCCCTTCAAATCGGGTAATCCTAAACCGCTTTGTTCAGTTGGAAGAATCCACTTATCCCACTTGACTCTTGCTGTCTTCCCCTCCCAGATAAAATCCTTCAGCTCTTTATTAATTGTTGTCCACAACTTCTCCTCTGGTTGATAAAAATATGCTTGACCTATGTATAAAATTAAAGGGACTAAAAACATTTTAACTGCGTGTATCTTGCTATCCATATCCATGTAACAGAGCTTCCATTTTCTCAGTTTTTGTGTTATCTTTTGTTTGGTCTCCTGCCACATCAGAATCCTTTTTAATCCATACTCCTAAGTACTCCATTTTATCATGTCCCCATAAATAGGGATATTGCTGAACTAATTCATGTGTGGGTACATAATTTACAGCTATTGCCTTTGTTTTTCACCATTAATTTTGTATCCTGAAAAGATTTGAAATTGCCTCAAAATGTTCCACATTACTGAAATGTCATTTTCTGTTTTTATCAGGTATAAAATAAGATCATCTGCAAATAGTGCCAGCTTTTCTTGACTACCATACCAATTATATCCTTGAATAAAATGAAAAGAATTTTGAGCACAAGTAAGAAGAGTAATTCCCAGAATATTAAAGTCCTTGTCAGTGAAATAGACAACCCAGGAGCTTAATAAATCCACTAAAACCAAGTTTGAGACTAAAATAGCTACCCAAACCAAAGACAATCCCAAAGCGTTTTTGTTCGTAATCTCAAAAACACAATGCATCAATGCACTGAGTTGATTCTGAGTAATGTTACATTCACTGAGGCTGAAGGTACAACGAACCTGCTGGCCAGAAAGTTTAGCTGTAATTTTATCCCTCTTTCCCCCTCCATCTGTCACTCAAGCTATACCTGAAGCTAGCTCACCTCCAGTTATCACACAAGACCAAGTCCTAAAAGTGCTATCAGATGTTAAAGATACTGCACTAATGGTTCCTGACAATATCCTTGGATGCATCTTAAATAGCATGAAGCATTATTTAGCCACACCCCTAACAACACTTTTCAATCTCAACCTCCATACAGGATTTGTACTAAGCAAATGGAGAATAGCTGTAGTCATTCCCCTGTATAAGGGAGGACCTTGGACAGACTCAGTAAATTACAGAAACCATGGAAAGACTTATGGAATTAATCAGTCAGGACATAGGTAACCTCCAAACACTGAATCTGTCTCAGTTTGTATTTGTCAAGAGTGGGTCATGTTTAGTAATGCAGATGTTTTGTTTTCAAAAGGTCACCAAAGCAATGGATGAAGGCAAAATTGGTACACACTGTATATATTTATCTGGCCAAAGCTTTTGACACAATTCCACATGCCGGCATAGTTGAAAAACTAAAAAAAACCCTATGTCACCCCTTGAATTGCCAGCTGACTCACAGATAGGAAGCAGATAATCATAATAGAGGAAGTTACCTCCACAAAGCAACCATTCACCAGTGGCATCCCCCCAGGGCTATGTGCTGGGGCCTCTCCTGTTTGCCATCCATTTTACTGAAGTAAAAGACAATACCAAAGGACTCCGGCTGACTAAGTCTGCAGATGACTGTAAGCTAGGAGCAGTTATTGAACCCCTGAATGACTTGGCCATCCTGCAGGAAGGTTTGTCTCAAATAAGTAACTGGTTTCAAAATCAAGATCTGAAACTAAATGCCAAAAAAGTGCATTATTGTATCCTTTGGGAGGTCATCTGTCCCAGGGAACTACTGCATTGACAGTGCTCCCATAATAGTTATCCTAGCTGTTTGAGGTTTGGGAACGTGTGTGGACAGCGACCTAACCTTTGACCAACATGTTGAAAGGAAGTCTTTCTGTACTGCTCAGCTTATAAACAAAGGGATGATGCCTAGATGTAGGGATGCCATTGTCCCCTTTACTTCAGTCCTCATTAGGCCAATCATTGAATATAATGGCCCCTTGGCAGGTATCTGTCCAGACACATGCAACAATTGGAATGCCCTCAGAGTTACCTTACTAAAAGGACACAAGACCTAAACAACATATTTTAACTCTTATCCCTCTCACTGTACTGTGTATCCTACAGACTGCTAAGAGGTTATCATGAAGACTGCTAAGAAGTGACCTGTGCCTGGCATGCAAAGTATCCTCTGAGCCATTACTGATGGATTTACTGCACATCAGCAAGACAGATGGCATCAGAAATACTCGGTCTAGAACAATAGAACACTTTGGAGGGACATGTATATTTCTCAGAGGATATCACTACTTTGAACAGACTCCCGATCCACATAAGACAAAGTTCATGCCTGTCCATTTTCAAGCACAACTTAGATCTATGGATGGGAAACAGAAAATTTACCCCAGGACTTCTCCCTGTACTACTGATGGACAGAGGCAAATCATAAATGCTTTATTACATTCATGAGTCCCTGAAATTGTGTGTGGTATGATCCCAATCATTCTTATTAGAGGTAGTATATAATTATTGACCATGAGATGAGTAACATCAGACTTTAAGCAAATGGGATTATTTTGAGCACAAAAAGGTAATAAGCTTAAAACGGCTTGCAAGGGCAGCTTGTCTGATACTTACCTATGAGCCTATAAGAAGGGGAGAGCACATTGCAGTATTCATGTGCCAGTCTGTCTCCACTAGATTCTTTCAGTGTGACTATGAAAATGAGATCTTGGTGGTTGAACTATTAAATTTGATAACACGTTATGTTTGCTACTCAATCCCAAATATGAATACTGAGGCCCCCAGTGAATTTAACTGAAAGTCATATATGTATGTATGTATGTATATATATATATATATATCAATCTAGGATGTTTGCTCGAGTAAGCAAACGTCCGAATCCGTAATAACCGAACACACTTTAACAAAAGTGCTTTTATCGAAAAAGCGCTTTCATTAAAGCGTGTTACAAAAAACCCCCCACTACATTTACATTTTAGCAGGGGGCTTTGCCCCCCTGCGCCCCCCATGTGGGGGGCTGTGCCCCCCACCCCCCCTACTTTAATATTCTCCGTCCAAGACTGCACTACAGTGGGAAAAAGGGAAATTTCCCTTACCCACACCGTAGTACAGCCTCGGCAACAGGCATACTTACGTGAAAGTGCTTCTTCGGTGAAAAGCACTTTCGCGTAAGTATGCCCGGCCGTTTGGGTTTCGGCCGTTTGCTCACTCGAGCAAATGTCCTAGATATATATATATATATATATATATATATATAGTATCTAATAAAACGTAGTATTTCTCTGCAGGTGTTGTGGAGTTAGAATTCTTGTATTTGATGTCAACTCAGGAAGGTAATACTGTAGACTAAGCGTTTACTCATAAAAGTAATCTGATAATTCTCTAAGGGATTGTGAACCTTTGGTCATTTGTGTCTGTGCATCCATAAAATCTCCTTTGGAATTTTAATGTTGTCTGTGCAAGTACATTACCTATATTTTATGATGCATAGGGAGGCAGAGTTAAAAATACAGAATGGCTGATGGTGAGTTGTACAGAATCTGGAGAAGGTACAAGTAATAGGCTGAAATGTGTGTGTATAGAAACATACATTCCTTATGTAAAAACAAGAACCAGAAGTAGCCATCACCATCTGCCCAGTAGGAACAGAAAATTTGAAAAACTGATTAAAGAGATAAAAAAACAAAATTTGTTTGTCACAAACACAAGCCAAAGTGTTTGCAATTTATGTTTAAGCGCTTTCATTCTTTTACACCAGTACATCTTCAGAAACATTGCCTTTCTTTATAAAATATTTTAAATAACAAAACTAAGTCACATGATGCACATCTTCCAATCACTAAAAAAATTAGATTCTTTCAATATTTAAAGAAACCATTTGTTAAAAATAGGGTATGGAATTCACATATTATAATTAAAACACCCAATATTAGAATAAATTAATTCACCTAAAATACATTATAAATAATAAATAGTAAATATTAATTATAATCTCTTAGGTAACAAAAAACATTTAATGTTTATAAATTCATTGAGTCCAGGTTTCTTATCAGAAGCTAACCTAATTTGCCACTCTGCTTCCATACATTCTAAATATAAGTTAAAATTACCTACAAAATCATTTGACTTGACTTTGTCAAGCACAAAAAAATGGAATTTTCTAAAGTTCTCACATTCTGCGGCATGTTTAGCCAAGGAATTGCTAAAATCTTTGTTTGTATATTCTTTTAGATAATTTTCTTATAGTTTTCCTATGTAATAACTATCACAGGTCTCACAACTTGCTAAATAGTCTGTACCCATGGAGTTACAATCAAATCTTTCTTTCACCCAAATTGTTTTGTCAACTCCTTTCCCATATACATTTGATGCATCACAGAAAAATCTACAATATTTACATTTATTGCATTTATAAGTCCTGGCTTTGAACCTTATTCAAATTTATCTATTTTTTTCTAATATACCTTTTATGTTACTGTCACATTTATAAGTGAATAAAGGTCTTTCTCACCTAAAATAATTTTCCAATTGTCATTTATTTTATCATTTATACTGCACATATCTGAAGTAATGGGAATGGTCCTCTGTAAGTTTGGTTGTCTGGCTTATTTGTATTTGTTTCTTTGATGTTTCCTTCTGACAACATTCCTTCACTCATATTTAAGAGTAGCTTAGCTTTGTCTTGACTCATCACTAAAATAAATTGTCCTTTCATTACTCCATTTTTTCATGTGCAAATGATGTTGACTTTTCCTATGTAAATGGTTATTTACAAAACTCTCTTTTCTAAACACTTTACTTGATTTTTTTTTATTTTTCCTCATGTAATTCAATGGTTAAATCCAATAATACCTTGTGTAAAACGTATGAGGGCCATACCATTATTATTATCTTTGAAGAATTCATGAAATTTATCACTCTTACCATACCATTAAATTACCAAATCATTGATAAACTGTTTGTAAAAAATATTTTAGAAAACAAGTGGTGAGAACTAAAAAAATAAGATTCCCACCATGCCATTACCAAATTAGCAAATACAGACGCTACTTGTCCCATTTGTTACTTTTTTTTTTGTTTGAAAGGTTTTCCCTCAAAAATGAGAAAAATTATTATCCAGGACTAATTCAAGCAAAAAAATTGTAGTGATAAACTTATTATCAACATTGGTGAACTTAGTGAGATGCTTCCTCACAAAATCCAAACCTTGTTCCTGATGTATACATGGAAACTACATCCAAGGTTATTAAAAATCCTAAATATTTCAGACAATCTACTGTACATAGCAATTCTAATAAATGCCAGGAATCTCTTAAATAGAATTGTGATTCCTAAACTACAGGGTTCAAAATGTGATCGAAATAGACTGAAGTTGCTTCTGTTTTATAGAAGTCAGTGGCCAGTACAGGTCACCCAACCCCTGCCCCAATAACTCACCCCTCGAAACTGCCTCCTCCTTTAACCTCTATTTTATCAACACAATAAGTCAACTAATGCAGAATTCTCCCCAACCCCACCTCCCACAGATTACAACAACACCTCAAGATAACTCCCTCCTCTCCCTAAAAATCAGTCCCTCCTAGCTACATTAAAAAACTCCTTCTCAAGCTCAAACCCTGCTCATCATCAGCAGACAACCTACCATCTCTCTTCCTAAAACATGCTGCACCATCCATAGCATACCCAGTTTCCATCCTTATTAACTGCTCTATCACAGAATCAACTGTTCCATCTCTTTGGAAAAAATTCTATACAATTCCTGTACACAAAGGTGGCAATTCCTTAGAACTCTTAAACTTCCGACCAATTGCTATACTTTCTCCCCTCTCCAGAGTCCTAGAACACTGTGTACACAAACAAATTATGGCCCACCTCCTACAACACAACCTGATCACCGCTACCCAACATGGCTTTCGTCCACACCATAGCACCTCCACTGCTCTCATCTCTTTCACCAATACCATCTCCCAAGCAAGAAACAACAACAAACTCATTTCTTGTCTATTAGATCTGCCCAAAGCCTTTGATACTGTCTCTCATCCAATCCTTCTCTCAAAACTTTTACCAACTTAACCTTTCCCCAACAACTATTTCTTGGTTTAGCAGCTACCTCTCAGACCGGCACCAGTCTGTCAAATGGCTCTCTGCTCTCTCTCCCTTTCTCCCTATTAAAACAGGTGTCCCACAGGGCTCCATCCTTGGACCCCTCCTTTTTAACATCTTTACCAATGAACTCCACAATTCTTGTCCCCAATCATCCCTCTTACAGTACGCAGATGACTCTACCATTATATCTATAGCTGATAACCCAACTGAACTACTAACCCTCACACAAACATCATTTAACCACACTGAAACTTGGCTAACTCAATACCATCTCATACGTAACCCCCAAAAAACAGAACTGCTACTCTTTCTCCCAAAATCCCACTTTTCACTTAAATCCTCCTTCACCATCTCTTCACTCACCAATACCATAATAGCTCCAGAAACCCATACCAAGCTCCTCGGAGTAATCGTAGACGACCAGCTGAAATTTGACCTCCACATTCACCACAGTATTAAGAAAACCCATCAAAAGCTTGGTCCTCTTTATAGAAATAAAAAATGTATCACTCCTGAAACTAGAATAACTCTAGCCAATGCCTACCTCCTCCCCAACCTCTTCTGTAGCGCACAAGTCTATACTAACTTCCAGTCTACACTTCTCTCCAAACTTGAATCTACCTACAACAAAGTGGCTAGATTTGCTGCAAACTTACCACACAAATCTCACCAGTGTCTGGCCCTCAAGTCACTACACTGGCTTGAGTTTCCAAACCACCTCAAATTTACCCAACTTCTCACTATCCACTCCATTCTCAACAAAACCAACCCCCTGTCCAAGTTGCTCTTCACTAGTCTCCCTCTACACTCCCACTCAATCACTTAGGAGCTTAGATCAACATCTGCTACAAATTTACAAACTTAACAAATGTGCAGGACAGAACTTATACAGCTACTCTCCAGCCGTCCTCTGGAACAAGCTTCCCTTGACTCTAAGAAGCCTACCCCAGACCCACACTTTCAAGATCTCTCTTAAACACTACCTTACACACCTCACAACTTGCCCCTGCAACCTCCCTCCTTGAACCTAGTACACATCTTGGTCTCTTCACACCTTTCTCACCCTCCCTTCATCAATCAGCCTGCTATCCATCTCATCCTCCCTCCCTCCCTCCCTACTGCCTATCAACTCCCCCTCTTCCCCCCATACCTCCTTCCTCCCACCCTTTACCTTTATACCTCAAGGCCTGCTCTCTCCTACCTACCTCTTGTCAGTAAGTACATAATCTTTCCCAACTCTTCGCGGGCTATCTGTTTCATACTAGGACCCTCACAATTGCTAATCCATAAACCTATCAACTCATAATCACCCCTGTATACTAACTCTGCAAACTCCCTCCCAAATCCCACTACTCCTACCCCCCTTCTTATCCTACTTACATCACCCTCAACTACCCTCCATCTGCTCTGACTGCATTACAACACTAAGCTGCTATCTAACTGTATCTGTGTTAAACTCTCACTTGCCTTCCCTATTTAAATGCAGTTAACAATCATACCTTTATTTGTTTATTTAGCAAAATTTGTGTTCCATTATTTTTGCGTTCTTCTCTTTTGTAATGTATAAATAGCAACATTTTTTTGTATTTTTCTACTGTACATTGGAACTTTTCTCCACGGGCCTTCGCTGAAAAAGGGCTTTGCCCCAGTCAGACTATCTTGGTCAACAAACGTCAAATAAATAAAATGTACTTTCCAGGACTTACAAAAATCAATCAAGCCAGGGTATTTCAGTTTTTTTTCAAATTACTAGATACTGCAGAAATCTTAGCATGCTGACTCCTTACTAAGAAGAGTTGATAAATTAGAAAAGTGCACAACTGATACTTAGAAACAGCCAGCTTTTACTCGATCCTATAAAGACAAAACTCATACATTTCCTCCCTAAACCCCTCTACCACCTCAAATCTTCATTTAATATATTTTCACTGAATAATACTAACATCATCCCTGTTAGCCAGACTAAGCTCCTTGGAGTAATAGATGAGCAACTGAAAAAATTTGACCTTCATATACATCACTCTGTTAAGAAAACTCACGAAAAGCTTTGCCTCCGATATAGAAATAAAAGGTTCCTAACCCCTGAATCTAGAATCTCACTAGCCAATGCTTACCTTCTTCCCAACCTTTTCTACAGCTCTCAAATATTTACAAATATTCAGTCGTCTCTTCTCACTAAACTTGAATCTACCTATAAGAAAGTAACTAGATTTGCTGCTAATTTGGCATTCAGATCTCACCACTGTCATGCCCTCAGGTCACTCAACTGGCTAGAGTTCCCTAATCAACTCAAAGTTACTCAAATGCTATTCATCCATTCCATCATCAATAAACCTTCTTCCTGCCCTAGTATTTCATCTATAGTCTCATTTTATATCCCTTCCCGACATCTAAGGTGCACTTGTTAGAGATTTACAAACCTAAAAATCTGATGAACAAAACCTATATAACTACTCACCTGCCATTCAATGGAACAAGCTTCCTATGACCCTCAGAAGCATACCTCAAGTCCACAAATTTAAGAGCTCTCTTAAAGAATATCTAAACCAAAACTGGATATGTCACTGTAACCACCCTACCTGAAGATAGTCCTTACTCTCTCACTTCTCTTCTTTGTTCTTCTCTCCTTCCTAGTCCCTGTTTCCCCTTTTACTCTTTGTTATGCTTTGTTTGCTTCTCCACCTATCCTGCTTCTTCACCCTAAGAGTCACTTTACTGTCTTTCTACTACTTCTGCTCTTTGCATTTGATTTCTGCTGCACTATATCTTAACCTATTAGTAATAAGTCTGATGTTGTTAATCTTCTTCCCATTCATCACTGATGGGTTCAGTTCTGAGCCCTCGGAACCGAGTCAGCCAAATACCAAGCTCACGTACACCAAAAACTCTCATGCTAAGCTGCTACCCACAATGCCTTCTCCCATTTACCTCCGATCTCATTTGCCGCACAGCCATATAGCAGTGTTTCACCGAGCTGTCCAGCTTAGTGTCATATTTTTGCAAATTTTTGTGTATTTTGAATCCTTGTTCTAATCTAGCTCTTTTTTCTACCCTATTTCTCTATATAGCTGTACCCACTGGGTATTTCGTATACCATCGTTGGTAATGCCCTCTCCTACCCTTGTGGTATCTTTTGATACCATCGTTGGCATCTTCCCTTTTTGCTTCTTTTCCTACACTTTCTAGCAGTAATTTGTTTGTTTCTTTTTGTGTGTTGGATATGTCTGAAAAAAAAAAGGACTTCGGGGTTCAAACATTGCACTTCCTGTAATGGCAAACTCCCCAACAGCAACTTACACGATGATTGTGTCTATTGTCTGGGGGTTTCTCACCTCTCCGTGAAACCTCCTTGCCAGATTTGCCTGAGTTTTAATCAGCGGACGCTGTACGAGAGAAAAAATAAACTTATCTTGAAAGGCCTGTTATCTTCACCTTTCTCAGAGGCCCTTTCTGTGTCGGAGGTCTCAACCCCTCCAGTGAAGGACAAAAAACATCCACATTCCAATCCCTGTTCACCATTGGTGATCAGGGCAAGTCCCACAAACCTTCTACTGAACACAAAGATTGCTTCCTCGGCTCCAACTATAACAGTTGCTTCTGTTCCGAGCTCAGCTCCAGTTGCGTCTGTAGACATTATAAAAACTTCGACTTCGGCACTGACTTCTACAGCACCAGTTATAACTACAGTAACGACTACAGCTCCGACTTTGCTGTCTTCAATATTCTCGACACCGACTTCACCTTTTACCGCACCAAAGGCAGTTTCAACAATTCCTTTGGAACCGATTATAACCTCGACTTCGAGTGGCTCCTCGGCACCGAGTCCATTCTCGACGCCGTTAATTCCTCTACTGCCTGTTTTCAAGTTAGAGTCTTCAGTGCCGACAACTCAAACACCAATGACCCCAGTTCCGAGTTGTCCTACTCTGTTCTGGGCTCCCATTCCTCTTCGAGCGGGCCTGCTTTCCGGGTGATGGAAAGCGTTCCCCATATGTCGGATCTTCCCCCTGCTCCATGTGAGCTACAGCTACCATGGGCCACCTCCCCAGGACACCAAGAGCACAAGCCTCAGGAAACCCCAGTTCAGGGTATTCTTCCTTCCGAGTCTTCTTCAGACATCCCCACTGAAGAATCCCCTTGGAAGAATGCATATAAGGAAACACCTTGACTCTCCGGAGGAGTCTCTCACAGAGGATATGGACTACGATGATGGAGAAGGGTCCCCACGGTCACCCCCCTGATGATGTTTCCTTTGGAGATATCCTTGAAATATTGAAACAGAGGGGTGGCTGGAAGCCCTCTATCCCTTTCTCGGAGGAGTCCGTCTTCCTGCGTGCTTTCCGCTCTTGGCCTTCTACTTCTTTGGTGACACCACCTGCGAACGATTTTGTCCAGCTCATCATGCAGCGTGCGTGGAAGAACTCTGCTTCTATTAAGGCCATTCCCGGAGACCGGACAACATTCTTTCTCCACCAGAGGAGCATCCCCACTGGCCTAGAGGCTTGCCAGTAGACACTATGGTGGTGGCGACGGCGGCCATTAAAAAGGACCTTGTGGAGGAAAGTCCTACTGTTCACCCACCCAACAGAGAGTCCCAGACTGTGGACTGACTAGGGAAGTGAGTCTTTGCTTCAGCAACCTTTGCAGTCAGGTCTCTGAACTACTTGGCACATTTCATGAGGCTCCAAAGGGATCTGATTTCTGAACTTTCTGGAGCCCTTGCGGGTCAAGTTTCTGATGGGGCACGAGACAAGGTTGCCTCTTAACTTGCTATCCTTGAGTCTATCTCCAACTCGTCCATGAGGTTGCTCTCCCGTGTAACTGAAGGGGCAGCTAGAATTGTGGGTGCAGGCATAATCATGAGATGTCATGCCTGGATGCGCATCTGTGACCTCGTAGACTCCTTCAAGTCCTCCTTTTTGAATGCTCCTATTGAACCATCTTTCTTGTTTGGTTCGAAAGTAAAGGACACATTGGCCAGGTGCGAGCAGGACGGAAGGACCTTGTCTGCCATTGGCCTACATTTTACCAAGCCTCAACGTTCTTTTTCCAGGAACCAGAGGAGTGGGAATATATGGCACAAAAAGTCTCAAGGTCCTTTCCGCAATGCACGTGGTGAAGATTCCCCCAGAGGCAGAGGGGGTCCCCGAAATCAAGACTGCAAGGATTCTTTCTCTGGATGGTCTTATCAGCTCTGCTGAAGCATTGCCCAATTGCTTTCCTCTGGAAGCAGTCAGGGCTCGTGTTTCTCTGCACCAAACTGCCTGGCATGCTATTACAAAAGATCGCTGGGTGCAGAGAATCATCTCCAGAGGGTATTACATTCCTCTAGCGTCATGTCCAAAGCTTTCAAAACAACTTCCCGATGTTCCACCCAGTCAAGGGGAAGAAGCGGCTTTAGAGATAAAAAAGCTGTGTGTCAAAAAAGAGTCATCCAACCAGTCCCCCTAGACCAATATGGATCAGGTTTTTACTCAAGATTCTTTTTGGTGCCAAAAAGGACCGGGGACTGGAGACCCATTTTGGATCTCAGCCATCAAAACAAATCAGTGGTTCAAACCAAATTCCACATGGTCACTGTACAATCCATTCTCCCCTTTTTACAGGAGGGTGTTTGAATCTGCTCAATAGACCTCCCGATTGCCTATTACCACATCAAAATGTTCAAATGCTCCAAGGGTCTCCTCCGCTTCCGGCTAGGAGCCAATCATTACCAGTTCAGAGCCCTGCCATTCAGTCTCTTGACGGCCCCCAGAAGTGTTCATGAAATGTCTAGCAGTGGTGACAGCTCATCTGAGACTTCAGGAATTCCAGGTGTTTCCATATCTAGATGATTGGCTCCTCTCCGCCCCCACCAAGTGTCTCCTGATCATAGCCCTCCATTACACACACTCACTGGCAGAGTCTCTAGGCATCACAATCCATTGGGAGAAATCAAATCTACAACCTACCCAACAACTGGAATTTATAGGGGTAGTTTTCAATACTCGATCATGCCTGGTATCTCTACCAGCTCACAGGCTTCAGAGATTAAGATTACAAGTACAAGTGATACTCTGTCGAAGAAAAGTGTCTGCAAGGGAAGTTCTCTAGGCTCTGGTGTCTATGGCCATGGCCATTCCGATTGTTCCTCTAGCAAGATTACACATGAGACTGTTACAGTGATGCCTGTTGTCCCAGTGGTTGGCAAACCTTCACCCCCTAAACTCACAGATCCTCATTGCCAACTCTTGAAAGGAAGATCTTCTCTGGTGGATGAGGCCAGACAAAAAGCTTTGGTGTTGTCCCTTCCAGATTCCTCCACCCAATGCCACGGTGACCACAGACGCTTCCCTGATGGGGGGGGGGGCATTTTCAGAGAAAGACAGTCCAAGGCACGTGCTCTAACTTAGAGGCCAATTTACATATCAATGTTCTGGAGATGAAAGCGGTGCTGTTAGCATTGCAGGTATTACATCCACTCCTTTCATTGGGAATGATTGCGATTCAGTCAGACAATATGTCAGTAGTCTGGTACATAAACAAACAAGGAGGAACCAAATCCTGCCCTCTGTGTCGAGAGGCCATGAGAATTTGGAACTGGGTATAGCTTCCAACCGCTTTCTTATAGCAACGCATATCCCAGGGAGCTCCAACATGATTGCTAAAAAGGCTGAGCAGATGCATTCTCCTTTCACATGAGTGGTCTCTCAGTCCAAACGTGACGGCAGAAAATTTCAGCCGGTGGGGCCAGCCTTGCTGCAATCTCCTTGCTTCCCCCTCAAACAACAAATGCAGCAGCTTCGTTGCCCTTTTTCCCCCAGAGAGGGAGTCCCCGAGAGATGCCTTGACTCACGATTGGCCCTCGGGTCTCCTCTATACTTATCCTCCAATCCCCTTGATACCCCCATTTTTGAAGAAAGCAATTCAGTTGAGATGCAAGGTGATCCTCATTGCCCCATTCTGGCCTTGTCAAGTCTGGTTCCCCTTCCTCTGGCCTCACCTGTTGCAACCTCCATGGATCCTGGGCACTCGTCTGGACTTAATCTCTCACCCCCAAGGGTTGACTCTTCCAAATCTGTCCACAGTTTGTCGCACTTGTTTTCAGTTAAGTTTAATAGGTTAGGAAACTGGTTTTGTTTGTAACATAAAGTACTGAAAATAGTCTAAAGCCTAATGATTACCAAGTTGAAATAAGTGAATCCCCAGCAAACTCTGTATGGTGTGACGCAAACTACTAATGTTGGGAACAAAAATCTATCTCAAGAGGTACATCTTCTCTTTGTGTTTAAATGGACAACATTGACATTTAATGGTGGTGTTGTCTTACCATTTTTAACTGTACTTGCTGAATTTCACAGTATTTGTATACCAAGGTCTGTGTCCTGACTACAGTTTTCCATCAGTCTGAGGTGCAAGTTTGAGTGGGCCAGTATGAATACAAGTGAAGACAGCACTTGGTTCTTGGGAATAAATCAGTATTTTATGTTCTGTCCATTACCAGTCAGTGTTCTTTTGCCAGCAAAACATTTTAGGGTATATTTATAGCATGAGCTGTAAATTTGTGGTTTCTGTCTTAATCATTGCTTGTAGCAAAATCTTGAGGATGCATTCTTGTCCAGTATAATAAATCTACTTTTGTCTTAACCATTTTTTGACCACCGGCCCCTGCCTAGTGACTGATTTTGTTCCCTGTATATAAATAGAAGCATTTCCTAAATGGTTTGATGTACTGCTTCACAAATGTCAAGAAATAACATTAGAGACTTCCAAGATGGCTGCACACTGAGTAACAGCTTTATTTCAACTCTCCCAGTGTGAAAACAGAAACTCAGAAAAGAGAGCCAGTGAATTTGTCTTTTTGGGTAAACTTCAGTTATTAGCTACTGTCTGTATGCCAGCAAAAAAGAAATTTAGAAAGCCTGAAAGAAAATCAGTCACAAAAGGTGAAAAGAAAACACTGGCTAGTTAGAATCATACAGCTTTTCATCAGTTCAAGCTCCATCTTTGGTGCAAGACATGAATTCCAGTAACCTAGAAGAAAAAAGAAGTCAACTGTGCTCAGAGCCGATTATAATAAATGAAACACTGAAGGAGTATATCAATTCAAATAACAAAAGGCTGGGAAAATGGAAGAATCTTTAAAAAAGATATTTAGATTAGCTGATAAAATTGCAAAAAAAT
Source organism: Protopterus annectens (assembly GCF_019279795.1). Lineage (NCBI taxonomy): Eukaryota > Metazoa > Chordata > Ceratodontiformes > Protopteridae > Protopterus > Protopterus annectens. Next base: position 1,278,517,909 of record NC_056725.1, on the reverse strand, counting down.
CAGAGGTCAAAATGAAGAAAAGGCTGACTGAGTATGAGACTGCTCAAGAAGAGATGTTTAAAAAATGGTAGAATTAGAGGACAGAGCACTTAAGGAAAACCTGAGATTTTCTGCTGTACCAGAGAAACTGGAAGGAATAGACTGTATTAATTTGATAAAAGCACCAATAATCAACTGGACTGGTATTCCACAACAGGAGTTGTTAATTGAAAGGGCACAACGTTTATATGCTCCAAACCTGGCCATGAGAAAGTAGCCAAGATCTCTAGTACTAAAAATGGAATCCTACAAACAGAAAGAGTTGATTTTGACAAAACTGTGGCAGAAGGACAATGGTTACTCACTGTACACCAGGCAGAAGAGGAGTAAATGTATTCCACAAATCAGAATGTCAAGTAGCAGGTGTGAGATTCAAGCTGCTATATCTAGCTGTCTTCAAAATACTTTTTCTTAGAGTATCAAAATCATTTTTTGACACAGAACATGCTAAGAAAGAAATACAACAGTCTGTCCAACAAAAATGAGCTATCAGACAGAAAGGGATTCTGCCTCTTATTCTTCTGATTATAAAGTGCATAGAGAGTCCATGCCAGTGAAACGTTTTCCAGTGGTCCAAAGAAAAATGCTTGAGACAGAAAAAAAACACAGTAGTTGACCAGAAAAAAACAGGAGTATGTTGGAAATAAACCAGAGACTAGATTTGGGTGATGGAGATCAACATGAAGAAATCCAGCAGCTTGTAATTTAACAAATAAATGGGGGATTACAAAGGATCAACCACATTTGTGAAATATGCCGGAACAGGAAAACCTGAAAATATTGGACTTATTTCTTTTTTTTTACTTTTTTTAAACTTTTAAGCGACTCCAAAGCATATGCCCTGCTTTGTGACATTAATGTTTGGAGGAACATTAATTAGAAGGGAATAGGAAGGAAACCAGTAATGGTAAGCAAAACATTTTTTTCTTAACAGTATATTTATAAAACATTACATACTGCATTTTATAAGGTAAAGCTTTTTCAGTTATTTTTGTGTGTAATAGGGATGCTAAAGAAAACGGGTTCTCTTTTTTCCCTTCTTTCTTTTGTTCTTCCATTCAGTTTTAAGAAATGTAGGCACTACAGTGTAAAAGGAGAAGAATGCCTGAACAAAACAACATGATATAAGTGAAACTGATATGCTTTATTTTTGCATTGGGGAATGACTGAATTAAGGCTCTTGGCTTGACTTAAGTTTTAAGGGAACATAAGTAAATAAAAGAACACTGAATGTAATGATTTTTTTTTCTCTAGCAAATAAATGTTCACAGTGCAACATGAGACGCTTGTAGCCAGAGGCAACTGTGTATCTGGTTCTCATGTTTCTTTGGAGACAAGCTGATAAAGGCAATAAAAATGGAATGCTTTTTTTTTTTTTTTTTTTTTTTACAGTGGTTGAAAAATAGTTTTCTGAAATCATTAAAGTTGTTTTCTACATCTGTGGGAGGAATAAAGATAAGACAAATCAGACAGCACTTAGTGTAAGTAGAAGAACAGGCTGTACCATAAGTGTTAGCATGGCTAACCTTCATTATAGGTCAGTTCAAGCCTGTGAGTGTAGCTGTTAATCTGGGACAGTTGTTCATAATTAGGAGAGTTTAACTTCATTCTTTTAAACATACATAGTTTTGTGTGTAATATGTCCACAGCTGGCACATTGATAAGTTATATATCAGCACACAGGGTTGTGGCTGCCATATGGATGCTAGGGTCAGAATGGAAGAATTACCAGCTGGCATGGACTATCACTCATGCAGACTGATCCACTTGTTTAACTCACATTGACAAGGGGCTGAAGGAATGGCAGCAGTTGGAAAAGTTTACCACCACATAGAAGATAGAGGTTGCTACTGCAGGCCCTACAGACAAATTGTATGTGTATCCTAGAAAAGGGTAATGTTAGCAGGGCCTTTTGGGACCAGGTATAACAGGAACTCGTGCATGATGTTTGGGTAATGTGAATGTTCAGAATAGGACAATAGCAGAAGTGAGTCACAAGATCACCAGTATGTGTTGGATCAAGGAACAGAAACAAGAAAATTGTCAAAGACTGGATAACCACTGTGGGTAGCCCACCAACACATAACCATCTCCAGTACAGAGAAGTTCCTTCCTAGCCTGGGTGTGAAAATGCATGCATTACTTTTATTGTGTTTTTCACATAAGGTACTGCTGCAGACATTTCCTTTAAAGACTTCTCATGCATCTATTCCTCTGCTGCTGCCACTGCTATATTAGGCAAGGCTATGAAGTCCCTGTGTTGTACCTGATTTACAACATCCTGTTATGAAGCATGGTGCAGTCCACAAATATCTTGTTGCAGATCCCTGGAGCATACTGCAATGTGCTGTCAGATGTATTGTCCAGACAGCAGAAGCAGATATTCAGCAGTGTGAACACAATATGTTTCTCATATTGTTCACTGCTGCAGTAGCTTTAGCTATATGGTTTATGTCTTGATAAAGATACAACAGACAGATAGCTCCCAAAGCTTCAGGGCACCTTCCACATGCCTAAACTGTCATGCAGCTTGAGTGGAACTCAATAAATTATATGTTTGGGTGCCAAGCCCTCCAGAGCTTTACTGCAGCCAAAGAGTATGTTCCTCTGAGGATTTTGAGGATAGATGGTCAATGTGCTGGTCCTTTGCTGTGCATACAAGTTCCCTTTGGGGAAAAAAACTTCCATCTAATAATGTTGCTTATTGTTTATACATGTTCATCATGTTTCACTGTTGCAGTCATTACTCTTGGGTTATCCTGCTGGCAGGCTACCCGCAGTCGGCCTGAATTCCAAAATCCTGGTCCGGCGTCTCATGCTGTTGCCTCTTCCCTGATGTCAGTGCACCAGGGGTATAAAAAATGCAGCCAACGCCATTTTCTTCAGTCTTTCTTGCCGCGCAGTGCCTGAAGCAAAAGCAGTTCGCAAGTGCCGGTCGGCCAACTCCTGAAATTTTCAAATCCGAATTTCAGAACCGAAGTCTTCATTAAAACTAAGACCGATGTCAGAAAAAGTTAACAATTGTATTTCTTGAGGGAAGCAAATACCTCATAAGGATTTTCACTCTTACTGTATTCCTTGCCTAGGCCCCGACCACAACGTTGCTAGCTGTCGGTTTTGTGCTAGATTTAACCAATGCACTATTAAGCGTCGGTTCGATTTTGCATTTCATTATTTTGGCCGAAGGTTTAATTATATAATGCCGTTGGAACAGCTGACGACCGGAGTTTACAAAAAACGCAAGGACAAGGAAAAGGATAGGCATCCAAGGTCCATAACCGATGAGGCCTCTGCTAGGCCAGTCGCCGGTTCGCCGGCTCTCAGTGAGGTGCTTTCGCAGCCCCTGGCGCCCACTACCTCAGAGCCACAGGCCGCTTCCAACTCCCACGTGGAGCCGACTGGGCCTCTGGCTACTCAAGGTATTGGACACTCGGAAATCATTCCCTCAGATTGGTCCGGTGCCGCTGAGCAGGCATCGGCTTCTGAGGGTGTCTTCAGACCTACACAGCTGTATATTAAACCATCTTCAGCTTCAAAGACAAAGACTAAAGCATCTCTAAAGACAAAGAAACAAGTACAGCATTCTCCTACTCAGACAACAATGCCTAAAAAACAGATGCTTAAAATGGCCGAAGACCTAATTACTTTAATCAAGGGTTCCCATCCCCCTCCTGATAAGAGGCCTAGGCAAGAGACAGAATATGATTCCTCTGATCAGGTTTCTATTCCCTCTGATTCCTCTTCTGAACAGGATTATTTCATTCCTCCTTATGAGGATTCTGATGCTGAAGAATCCATTCCTTCAGCCTCTCCTCCTGAGGATTATTCTTTTGGGGAAACACTGCATACCATGAGGGAGCATTTCCACTGGGAAAGCCAAGATTACTCAGAATCTAAGAAAAGACTCAGAGACTTTCTGCTATTACCTCAACACAGACCCCTTGCTATTCCACCTGTTCTAGACATTGTAGATGATGTTTTTTCAGAGTCCGGCCTGTCCCCAGACTCTTTACCTCCTGCACCTGCTAAGCCTGACAGATACTACAGGGTTCCAGATTCTCATAAATTCCTATATAAAAACCCCGCTGCTGACCCAGAAACTATATCTCAGGGTCCCAAAGGGGTCAAAGCTTCCACTGCAAAAAACCCCGTCCCCTCTGATAGGGATTCTAGGGCTCTGGACAGATGGGGGAAAAAAGTTTACACTTCTGCTACCTTGGCTGTAAGGGCATTAAATTGTCAGTTTCATATGCTTAAATATCAGCAATACTTAATGTCACTGCTTAATCAGAAAATGTTGACAAATTCTGAATGTTCTGAGAACAAGGAAATGCAGAATTTATTGCATGCAACTGAACAAGTGGGAAAGCATACTTTGCAATGTGGTTATGATTCACTGGAGGCCTCTTGCAGGGCCGCTGTTACAGGTTCTGTTATTAGAAGGCATGCTTGGTTAAAGGAACAGAATCTACCTGATCATGTTAAAGCAAAATTATTAGATGCCCCATTACAACATGATACCTTGTTTGGTGCTAAAGCAGAAGAGGTGTTGAAGAAAATGGAGGATAAAGCGAAATCCATGCAGACAGTTAAGGATTTTTTACAGGTACAGCCACCCAGATTTAGCAGGAACTGGCCTTCCAAAAATTGGTCCTTTCCAGTGTCAGACAGGCCACAAAGAGGCAGATACAGATGTCCCAGAGGCAGATCTCAGCCCCAAGGCTCATACAGGCCTAAACAATGGGGTGCTCCTACCTCCAAAAGTGGAGAAGACAAATCACAACCTTACAGGAAACAGTCCCAATGACTTTCCTCTGCCACATCCAAGCACTTTTCTTTTGGCAGCCCGCTTAGGGGGAAAACTAGCACTTTTTTCACAAAATTGGCAAAAGATTACCCAAGACAAATGGGTCGTGAACATAGTGTCCCAGGGCTACAGGTTCCATTTTCACACCCTACCAAGGGCAAAAGGTATGCCAGACCTGCCACACAATCAATGGGCAGAGGCACAAAAGCAAATTACAGCTCTCATGGACATGAGGGCCATTCAACAAGTACCACAACAAGAGCAGGGGCAAGGATTTTACTCGAGACTTTTCTTGGTGCCCAGAAAGGACAAAACCCGGAGTCCAATACTGGACCTGTCTATACTAAACACGTTTCTGCAGGTTCCAAAATTCAAGATGTTGACTCTTCAGCAGCTACTGCCCATACTGGGCAAGAAGGCTTGGCTCTTAACTTTGGACCTAAAAGAGGCATACCTGCATGTCCCAATCAGACAATCTTGCAGAAGATACCTCAGATTTATAGCTGTCTCAATGCACTTCCAATTCTCTGCACTGCCCTTTGGCTTATCTACTGTGCCCAGGGTCTTCACAAAATGCCTGGCACCAGTAATTGCGTTTTGCAGACAGAGGAATTCAAATATATCCCTACTTGGACAACTGCCTTATTCAAGCAGAGAACAAAGACATTCTTCTAAAGCATCTGGCGTTTGTAAAACGATTACTGATTTGCCTAGGGTACACAGTAAATGAAAGAAATCAAAACTAGTACCCTCTCAAGAGATAATATTCCTGGGTGCAAGCTTAAATACAAATACCCAGATGGCTTATCTCACGCCAGACAAAGGCAACTGACTTCTTAATTCAAAAAGTTGGCAACAAAGACCCAGTTATCTGCAAGGAAAATCCTGCAGGCCCTGGGCTTCATGGCATCCTGCATTCTACTAATTCCATATGCCAGACTGCATATGAGGAAACTACAATGGTATCTAAAATGTGTTCGGACTCAGCATTGCCACAGCCTGGAGACAGTAATTACCCTTATTCCCTGCCTGCAACAGGAGTTTCGATGGTGGGCACAGGCCTGTCACCACAACAAGGGTCTGCCATTCACTTTACCCACTGCCAGACAGACACTGACAACGGACGCATCAGATTATGCCTGGGGGGCTCATATGGCAGGAAAATGTATTCAGGTCACATGGCCTGCAACCCAAATGCATCTTCATATCAATCAAAAAGAGATGCTAGCTGTTCAAAATGCCCTGACAGCCTTCGAGGACCTACTTCATCTAGGACAGTTACTGATAAAGATGGACAATACTACGGTCATGTGGTGCATAAACAAACAAGGAGGCACACATTCCTACTCCCTCTGCAGACAAGCAATGACCTTGTGGGACACAGCATTAATTTACCAAGTTCACCTGCAAGCACATTTCCTGCCAGGAAAAACAAATACTCTGGCAGATGAACTAAGCAGAAACCTCATGGATCCCCACGAATGGAAACTGGATCCACAAGTTTTCAGCATGGTAACAAGGAAATGGGGATGCCCAAACATAGATCTATTTGCCTCCCCTCACAACTGCCAATTACAGAGATTTTGCACAATGATTTATCACAAAAAAGCATGGAGAGTGGACGCCCTATCCTTCAGCTGGAAAAACTTAACAGTATATGCCTTTCCTCCATTGCCTCTCCTTCCCAAGGTACTCCTAAAGGTCAGACAAGAGAAGCCAAAAATGATACTGATTGCACCAGACTGGCCACGCCAACACTGGTACCCAATCCTAAAGAGCTTGTCTCAAGGCCCAGCTTGGATATTGCCTCAAATTTCCCACTTGCTGACCCAACAAAACAATCAGATTCTGCACAGTCATCTCAGGACCTTAAATCTGGCAACATGGCGGATAATGTAGCCATTCAGAACCCTCCTCTTTCAAAAGCTGTTATGGATGTTATCTTGGAGGCCAGGAGGCCCAGTACCAGAAAATCTTATGCAGAAAAATGGAAGAGATTCTGTGCTTGGAACCAGGAACAAGGCATTGACACGTGTGTACCAAATATTCCTCAGATTTTACAATACCTAACTGAGATGCTGGACAAAGGCCTTTCCTTTTCTTCAATTAAGATTCATGCCTCTGCCATTTCAGCCCATTACAATACGGAACCTCCTATCTTTTCTCATCCTTTTAATAAGGCAGTACCTCAGAGGGGCCAAAAACATAAGACCTCCAAGGAGAGCACCAGTACCTGCATGGGACCACAATTATGTCTTGGAAAAACTCACACTGCCTCCCTCTGAGCCAGCCTCAACAGCTGATATAAAATTCTTATCCTGGAAAACAGCTCTGCTACTGGCAATAACCACTGCAAGACGAGTCTCGGAGTTACAAGCACTCATGGCTGTGGAACCTTTTATCATTTTTCATCGAGACAGGGTTTCTCTGAGGACAAACCCAACATTTATGCCTAAGGTGGTGTCCAGTGTGGCCGCCAACCAAACCATTCACTTGCCTACCTTTTATCCAAACCCACAGAACAAGGGTGAGAAAATTCTGCATTCTTTGGACATACACAGGCAGCTACGCTTCTATTTGGACAGAACTAAAGCTTTCAGAAAGACCGAGCAACTTTTAGTGTCATATGCTGCAGGATCACAAGGAAAGGCTATCTCAAAACAGACTATTTCTAAATGGATAGGTCATTGCATTCGTTTCTGCTATTCTCAGCATGGCAAATCAGTGCCTAAGGGCATTAGGCCTCATTCCACCAGAGCAGCAGCCACTTCAGCAGCCTTCCTCAGAGGAGTACCAACCAAAGACATCTTAGAGGCTGCAACTTGGAGTTCAGTGCACACTTTTACAAAGCACTACCACTTACCTCTTTACTCTAAATCTAGAGTAGGCTTTGCCACTGCAGTGCTGCAGGGCCTCATAGCCTCTCCTAACCCTATTTAGCTCAGCCACCCATACTCAGCTTTGGGATTCAACCCAAGAGTAATGACTGCAACAGTGAAACACGATGAACATAGTACAGTTGTGTACCTACCATAAATGTAGATGTTCGAGTGTATTCACTGTTGCAGTCCAGGTTACCCTCCCTCTGTCCCCCTTTCTTTTGCTGGGGTTCATCTGTACTTCTCTATTCTATACAACCTATGTGGTGTATTTGCTTGTAGATGAAGGAAATGTTTCCTTACTGCATGTATATTTATTTGCATAATATATTTAGCCTACCCTTTTGGGGGCCCCTGACATCTGGGGCAAGAAAAAGTGAAGAAAATGGCGTCGGCTGCATCTTTTATACCCCTGGCGCACTGACATCAGGGAAGAGGCGACCACAACCGACGCTGGACCAGGACTTTGGAATTCAGGCCGACTGTGGGTAGCCTGCCAGCAGGATAACCCAAGAGTAATGACTGCAACAGTGAATACACTTGAACATCTACATTTATGGTAGGTACACAACTGTACTTTTCCTCTTCAAGAAAAAGCTAGGAGTTTGTGTTTTAACAGACTGTCACAAGACTGTATTGTACTTTTAAACAGTAGCACTCTTTTTTTTTCCTGTCAAAGCTGTTTAAAGTAACTTTTTATCTGTGAATAAATTGTATTTATTTTACTTTGTGTGGCTTTCATAATATTTTAAAGTGTTTTTTACTCTGTTTGTTTGGGAGAAAATGTGACTTTTTAGTGGCTTTTTATTTTTACCAGCATAGAGGCACCGTTTTTGGCTTAACCATGGAGCAAACTGTTAGTCCTATGGTTGGCCCTTCTTACTGCCATAAAATGAAGTTAAGCAAACAGTCTTTGCCACCACAGTAGTCTAGCAATTTGCCTTAGCTGCATGTGAGTGAATTGACTCTGACTATTTGTTGTACCTCATCTTTTATCCCAGATCCCTCTGGTGTAGTACCTATAGCCGCTGTGGACTGGGGGATAGCCATGTCCTCTGCAGCTGTTGGGGTCCCCTCAGTGGGCAAGGGAGAGTCACTCTTGTTGGTCCTGGGATAAGGAACAGAGAAGGCTTTCTTTACTAGAAACTACCTTAGAATGTCAGAATGTTGTGCCCTTCATTAGGGAAGCTGCTGCTGCCACTAATAAACACTGTCCCATTTTTCCTGTCAAAAAAAGCAAAAAACTAGACATACGTCTACTCCACAAATTTTTATCAAACACAAAACGATGATAACAAGGGAGTAAATGCTCCTTACAAGAAAACCAGCAGCAAAATTTTAAGGTAAAATAAAGATGGTAAAGGAGCAAACAAAGGCTGCAAATACTCAACAGCATATAAATTCCTTCCACACAAGTATCGAAGACAGGAACAGTCCAAACTGGAATAAAAACTCAGTTTATTCGTGCACTGGTAAGCGCTTTCACCCCTTCAGGCTTCCTAAGACTATTAAAACTTGGAAGGCAAGAACAATTCTACTTTTATACTTCCATAGTATACCAATTAAACAACTGATTAATCCAACCTGTAGAGTAATGCCTCTGTGCCGACACATGCATATAATTTTTCAGCATGAGAATTGATATGTGTGTAGATGTCCATCGTGCATACAGCTGCAGTCATAACAGATGGGTTATCCTGCCGTCAGGCGGGTCCTCGGTCGGCCGAATTCCAAAGTCTAGGTCCGGCGTCGGATGTCATCGCTTCTTCCCTGACGTCAGTGCGGCAGGGGTATAAAAGAACCAGCTGACGCCATTTTCTTCAGACTTTCTTGCCGCGCGGAGCCCGAAGCAGAAGCAGTTCGCAAGTGCCGGTCGGCCAGCTCCTGAGATTACGAATATTTTTCAACTGAAGTCTTCTTGAAAGCTAAGTACCCCGTTGGGGAAACTTTTCTTGCCTCAGACCGATGTCAGACAAAGTTAATAATTGCATTTCATGTGGGAAGCAAATACCGCATAAGGATTTCCATTCCCTCTGCATTCCTTGCTTAGGCCCAGACCACAACGTCTCGGCCTGTCGTTTTTGTGCTACATTCAACAAACGCACTATTAAGCGTCGGGCGGAGTTCGCCCAACACTATTTTGGCAAAATGTTTAATTACATTATGTCGTCGGATACTCCGACTCCAGTTTTGAGTAAAAAACGCAAAGATAAGGACCGACATACGAGGTCCGCGACTTCTACCGACACCACGCTAAAGCAGACTACAGGTACTCCGGCTCTCAGTGAGGCGCCTACGCAGCCCCTGACTACCGATGACACTTCCTTAGCGGTGTCTCCTGTGCCCGAAGTCGCAGGCTCCTCGGCCCACACCCCGATTACAGATATTGACGCCACTCTTGGCGGGGAAACTCAGAGTTTATACAGGCCTGCCACCTCTCAAGGTGTCTTCAGGATTTGATTACTCTTATCAGGGGTTCTCAACCCCCCTCGGACAAAAGGCCCAGAGTGGAGGAAGAATACCCTTCCTCGGACGAGGCCTCTATTACTTCAGAACATTCTGAAGACCAGGAACATTCATACTCCCCTTTTGAAGATTCTGATGCAGAGGAGTCCATTCCCTCTGTCTCCCCCCCTGAGGACTATTCTTTTGGGGAAACCTTGCATACCTTGAGGGAACACTTCCACTGGGAAGGCCAAGATTACTCAGACTCCAAGAAAAGGCTCAGGGAATTCCTCTTGCTCCCTCAGCACAGGCCTCTGGCTATCCCCCCTGTCTTAGACATACTAGATGATGTGTATTCAGAGGCCAGCCTTAACCCAGATTCTTTACCTCCAGCTCCAGTCAAGCCTGACAGGTATTACCGGGTTCCTGATTCACACCAATTCCTATACAAAAGCCATGCGGCTGACCCAGAAACTATTTCACAGGGTCCCAAGGGAATTAAGGCCTCCACTGCCAAAAATCCATTACCTTCAGAGAGAGATTCCAGAGCTTTAGATAGGTGGGGGTAAAAGGTATACACCTCGGCCACTTTAACCATGAGGGCATTAAACTTGTCAGTTCCATATGATAAAGTATCAACGTTTTTTGTTATCTCAGTTGAAAATCAAAATGTCACAACCTGAACAACCAGACTTGAAGGAGTTGCAGGATTTGTTGCATAGTGCAGAACAAGTGGGTAAACATACCTTGCAATGTGGTTTTGATGCTTTAGAGGCCTCATGTAGAGCTGCTGTTACAGGATCAGTCATTCGTAGACATGCTTGGCTCAAAGAGCAAATCAGATCATGTCAAAGCTAAATTACTAGATGCACCTCTTCAAAAAGATGTATTGTTTGGTGTTAAAGCTGAGGAAGTATTAAAGAAAATGGAGGAAAAGGCAAAATCAATGCAAACAGTGAAAGATTTCCTACAGGTACAACCTCCACATTTCAGTAGAAATTGGCCTTCGAAAAATTGGTCCTTTCCAGCCACGGACAGACCTCAAAGAGGTAGATACAGGCGCCCGAGGGGTAGAGGGCAATCTCAAGGACCATTTAGAGGCAGACAATGGCAAGCACCTACACCAAGAGGTGGAGAGGATAGATCACAGCCATTCAGAAAGCAGAACCAATGACGTTCCCCTTTGCATGCCAAGCAAAGCTCTAATGGCAGCACCTTTAGGCGGAAAACTGGCATTATTTTCGAAAAATTGGCATATTGTCACAAAAGACAAATGGATCCTGGACATTATAGACAGAGGCTACAGATTCCACTTTCACACCCTTCCAAAAATGAGAGGCATGCCAAACCTGCCACAAGATCAAAGGGCAGAGGCACAAAAACAAATTTCAGCTCTCACGGACATGAAAGCTATTCAAGAGGTACCTGCACAAGAACAGGGTCAAGGTTTTTATTCCAGACTATTCCTGGTACCAAGGAAGGACAAAGATTGGAGACCTATTTTGGACCTGTCCATCCTAAACACATATTTACTCGTACCAAAATTCAAGATGCTCACATTACAGCAGCTTCTTCCCATGCTGGGCAAGGAGTCTTGGCTGGTAACGTTGGACCTCAAGGAGGCATACCTGCATGTCCCTATCAGACAAGATTGCAGAAGATACCTCAGATTTCTTGCAGGTTCAACCCATTATCAATTCTCTGCATTGCCCTTTGGCTTATCTACTGCGCCCAGAGTGTTCACGAAATGCCTGGCATCAGTAATTGCCTTCTGCAGACTTCAAGGGATACAAATATGCCCATATTTGGACGACTGCCTGATCCAAGCGGACAGCAAACACATACTTCTGAAACACCTGGCATTTGTAATAAAGTTGTTAAACTCTCTGGGATACACAGTCAACAAAAAGAAATCAAGACTAATACCCTCTCAAACAATAATTTTCCTGGGTGCCAGCTTGAACACAAACACCCAGATGGCCTACCTCACGCCAGAGAAACAAGGGCAACTAACTCAATACTTCAGAAAACTGGCAACCTTCACCAGGCTGACTGCAAAGAAAATCCTGCAGGCTCTGGGATTCATGGCATCTTGCATCCTGCTAATCCCATGTGCAAAGCTGCATATGAGGAAACTTCGATGGTACCTAAAAAACTTATGGTCTCAACACAGCCACAGTTTGGAAACAATTATACCACTGATTCCATGCCTCCAAAAGGAATTTCTGTGGTGGGCTCAAGTATGCCAAAGAAACATAGGTCTCCCATTCTGCTTGCCTCAAGCAAATCAAATCATCACAACAGACGCCTCGGACTACGCCTGGGGGGCGCACATGACAGATCAGTGCATTCAGGGCAAATGGTCCCAAAAAGAAAAGCACCTACACATCAATCAAAAGGAAATGCTAGCAGTAAAAAATGCTATTATGGCTTTCAAAGACCTACTGCATCCAAGCCAGCTATTGATAAGGACAGACAACACCACGGTGATTTGGTACATAAACAAACAGGGAGGAACCCATTCATATCCCCTGTGCAAACTAGCCATGTCTCTTTGGAACATGGCTCTGGAATTACAAATCCAACTTCAAGCACAATTCCTGCCCGGCAAGGAAAACACGCTGGCAGACAACCTAAGCAGAAATATGACAGATCCACATGAATGGAAGTTGCATCCTCAAGTTTTTACAAAGGTAATTCAAGCATGGGGAAGGCCAGACATAGATCTCTTTGCTACCCACAGAAATTACCAATTGACAAAATTCTGCTCAAGGACCTATCATCCACAGGCCTGGAAAGTGGACGCACTTTCTTTCAGTTGGACAACAATGACAGTTTATGCCTTTCCACCTCTTCCTCTGCTGCCCAAAGTTCTATTAAAAGCCAGAGCACACAGACCAAAGATGATTCTCATTGCTCCAGACTGGCCAAGACAACACTGGTACCCACTCCTGAGGAGCCTGACGCATTCCCCACCATGGATCCTGCCTCTAATGCCTCTTCTGTTGACTCAGCACAACTTCAAAACTCTTCACAGTCAGCTGAAAACACTCAATCTAGCCGCATGGAAGATTCCTAAAATTCACAACAGACCCTACTCTCCAAGGAGGTGCAGGATGTCATTTTGGAGGCCAGAAGGCTTTCTACTAGAAAAGCCTACTCCGCAAAATGGAAACGGTTTTGTTCCTGGAATCAGAAAAAGGGTCAGAATCCTGGAATACTGAATTTACCTCAAATATTACAATAGCTAGCTGAGATGCTAAGCAGTGGACTTTCATTCTCCTCCATCAAAATCCATGCCTCAGCCATTTCGGCTCAATACAACACTGATCCTCCTTTATTCTCTCACCCTCTCTTAAGACAGTTCCTCAGAGGGGCTAAGAATATAAAACCCCCAAGGAAGCAACCAGTACCTGCTTGGGACCTCAATTTCATTCTAGAAAAACTGACCCTGCCTCCATTTGAGCCAGCTGCATCAACGGAACTGCAATATTTGTCATGGAAAACAGCCTTCCTTCTGGCTATCACCTCAGCATGCAGGGTTTCGGAACTACAAGCCCTCATGGCTGTGCAGCCTTTCATCATTTTCCATCAGGACAGAGTTTCCTTACGAACTAACCCTTCCTTTATGCCAAAGGTAGTATCCAGGGTAGCCTTGAATCAGGCTATCCACTTACCTACCTTTTACCCTAATCCACAAAACAAAGGGGAGAGACTACTACATTCCTTGGACATTCACAGACAGCTTCGTTATTATTTGGACAGAACATTCAGAAAATCAGAGCAACTCTTTGTGTCCTATGCTACAGGTGCTGAAGAGAAAGCTATTTCCAAACAGACAATCTCAAAATGGATAGCCCACTGCATACGCTTTTGTTATTCTTTTCATGGTAAAACTGTACCTACAGGCATCAGATCTCACTCCACAAGGGCCACAGCTACTTCTGCAGCTTTCCTCAGGGGGGTTCCTACCAAAGATATTTTGGAAGCAGCCACTTGGAGTTCTGTACATACATTCTCCAGGCACTATCACCTACCATTATACTCCAAATCTAGAGCGGGCTTTGCCACTGCAGTCTTGCAGGGCATCCTTGCTCCTCCTAGTTCCACTTAGTGCCTACCACCCCTTTTTTAGCTTTGGGATTCTACGCATCTGTTATGACTGCATCTGTATGCACGATGAACATAGTACAGTTTTGTACCTACCATAAATGTAGATGTTCGAGTGCTAATACAGCTGCAGTCCAGGTTTCCCTCCCTCCTTCCCCTCTTGGGACAGGCCTAATGGCTAACACCTCCTCATACAACCTGATTGGGGTATTCTTTTATGGTGTATTTGCTTGCAACTACTGTTTTTTGATTATATTGCATTGCATTATTTCATAAATTTATGTTTTGCCTTCCTTCTGGGGGCACCTGACATCTGGGGCAAGAAAAACTGAAGAAAATGGCGTTGACTAGTTCTTTTATACCCCTGCCGCTCTGACGTCGGGGACGAAGCGACGACATCCGACGCCGGACCTAGACTTTGGAATTCGGCCGACCGAGGACCCGCCTGACGGCAGGATAACCCATCTGTTATGACTGCAGCTGTATTAGCATTCGAACATCTACATTTATGGTAGGTACAAAACTGTACTTTTCTTTGCATACATTATGTATTCCTCATTATAGAACATATTTTTATGAGCATTTTTTGTGTTACTCTATGTCTTGAAAGAGCACCGTTCCACTGTATGTTTGGGTTTTAGTTATGTTCTACAAATTTATCATGAATAATTATTTTTTAAACTATGCAGTTAATGTATTTTATGTTTTTAAATTATCATATATTTGTAAGTAGTAGGCTATATTTTTAGTCTTTTAGTGTGAGATTCTCTTAGTGAGAATACCATTTTAATGAAATTGAATGAATTAGCTACAGGTTGGATTAATCAGTTGTTTAATTGGTATACTATGGAAGTATAAAAGTAGAATTGTTCTTGTCTTCCAAGTTTTAATGGTCTGAAGAAGCCTGAAGGGGTGAAAGCGCTTACCAGTGCACGAATAAACTGAGTTTTTATTCCAGTTTGGACTGTTCCTGTCGTCGATACTTGTGTGGAAGGAATTTATATGCTGTTGAGTATTTGCAGCCTTTGTTTGCTCCTTTACCATCTTTATTTTACCTTAAAATTTTGCTGCTGGTTTTCTTGTAAGGAGCATTTACTCCCTTGTTATCATCGTTTTGCGTTTGATAAAAATTTGTCGAGTAGACGTATGTCTAGTTTTCTGCTTTTTCTGACAGGAAAAATGGGACAAACAGTTTTAATGGTCTGAGGAAGACCGAAGGGGTGAAAGCGCTTACCAGTGCACAAATAAATTGAGTTTTTATTCCAGTTTGGACTGTTCCTGTCTTCGATACTTGTGTGGAAGGAATTTATATGCTGTTGAGTATTTGCAGCCTTTGTTTGCTCCTTTACCATCTTTATTTTACCTTAAATTTTTACTCCACAAATTTCCTTTGATACCTGTAGTTTACTGCATCTAGCTCCTGGTTTAATTCAGGCTATTGATTCCTATTAGTTCGGGGTTTAATTCAAGCTATTGATTCCTATTAGCTAAGGTTTTAATTCAGACTATTATTTCCGATTCTAAGGTAGTTTCTGGTAAAAGAAAGTGGAATGCTTGCTTTCCTGAAGAAATTCAAGATTCTGAATCTGGACAGGAGGATAACGGGACAGATGCAGGGTTCTCTCTTCAGATTTCTGATTCAGACAGTTTCTGATTCTCCCTGTGGGGATTTCTGTTTCTCTTTTAGAATGTGCCAGTGTTTTCAATGGGAAAAGTGTGAGGTTTCTCAATCCCTCAGAAACTACTGAGTTGTTGAAGAACACATTTCCAGAATCTGTACCCATTCCTCCAGTTATGTCTGCCTTGGAGGATGTGTGTGTTACTACTTGCAATTTTAGTGACAGTAAGCCAGCTGCTTCTAAAAAGGCAGATAGGATGTACAATGTTTCTCAGTCTTTTAGGTTTTTTACATTCTTCCCAAACCTGACCCAGCAGCAATAGCTTTGGTTAATCCTATTTCCGCTAAACATTTAGTTAAATCCAGCCCTCCTCTTTCTGGTAAGGATGGAAAGATTATTGATAGGAATGGGGGGAAATGTGTATACTTCTGCAACTTTGATTTTCAGAATTTTGAATTTTCAGGCTCATACGTTAAGGTTTGTCCCAACTAATTGTGAAAGTATGAGGAATGTCTGCAGTTTCTTTTTGTGAGGAAAAATCTGCTTAAATGATTTCATGTTCTCTGTTGTTCAAATTAGTTCTCATTGTATACAGTATATGCATGACTTGATACTTCTTCATGTCCACAGGTATTGTTTTGAGGATGTTTGAATTGGTGCATTCTCAGAACCTCCCACTTGCTAAAAATGAGATATTAAATTCTTCTTTAGACAGAGATTTAGTTTTTGCTCCCCTCCCCCGCGCTTCAGAGGTGATCAAAAGTGAAATGAAAAGCGTAAGCTGATGCAGGGAATCTCTTAGATTCTTCAACCTTAATTTACCAAGGGATTCTCAGCTCCTCATCCAGCATTGGTAAGAAACAAAATAAACAGTCTCAACAAAATGCAGGTCAACATCTCTCACAAAGTGATGGAGTGAAATCCCTTCAAGTTAATACAATATGGAGCAGGTGGGGCCTTGATGGCAATGTGGGGTACCCAGGACCTCAGGACAGTGGGGTGTATCATACAATGCCCACATAATGATGGTACTTTTCTCTCTTTTGGTGGAAACCAAATATTCTGCTTCACATGCTGCAATGTAACATCAAGGAACTGGTGTAAGGTTTACATGGCCAGTGCCTGTGAAATGCCTAATGTGTCCCCATAGTAAGGATGGTTAATACTACTCAAATCTTTGTGCCAGCTGGCATAGGCAGTCCATGCATCTCCATGTATTCCTTCTGAGCAGATGGCACTTCCACTACCCCCCCCCCCCCCATATGATGTCTCTGTCCACACAGTATTGATTGACAATGTCCTGTTTGTAGTGGTGATAGCATTTCAGCCACTGGCAGGTTCCTCTACAATGCAGAGAGCAATATTGCACAGCATTGCAGACACTGACTCCTAAAGTGGTCACTTAACATTTCCAGGTATTCACCTAATGCGTGGCCCTAGCATTCACCCTTATAACGATCTGGAAGGGTCCACATTTACCCTTGTTTGGATGACTGTCTTATCTCTCAGTAGAGGAGATGGTCAGGTCACTGACCTTCACTGGGAGCCACAACCAGGGATTCTCCCTAACTCTTCCAAAATCTAGCCTGGGTCTTCTACTTAGATATAGAGAATGGAACTCCTCTTCCTACCCAGAGGCAGAGCCCAACATCTGAAATTCCTATTCTCAAACCTGACCAGAAAGGTCAGGATCATAGCCAAAAAGTGTTGAAAGCCTTGAAACACATGTCAGTTTCAGTTTGCATGGTTCCACTGGACAGACTACCCTTGAAACATATCCAGTACACCACACAACAGCCCTGCCACCCAATCACCCAATTGATACATTTTATACTAGCTACTAAAGAGTTTTTTTCTTGATATGTTAGTCTATGGGCATCCTGATAGTCTATCCCCAAGAGGAATAGATTCTAACTACTGATGTATCAGATTTGTCATGGGGAGTGCACACATTGTGCCTCAAAGTGAATGGAAATGGGGCAAGACCATGCTAAACAAGTTCATCATTGTCAAGTAATAGTCACTGTTCTACTGGCATAGAAGAGCTTTTAGTCAGAGCTGAAGCTGTGAGTACTGAGGTTAATCATGGCAAACACCATAGTCATATGGTGTGTGAACTTACAAGATGACACCTATTCATACTTACAGTGCAGACTGACATTACTGGTCTGGGAGACAACAGTGGCTGGGACTTCATTCATTGGCACCTTTTGTTCTCTTAGCTTTAAATGTGTTCATGAACAACCTGACCCTCTACGTGGTCAGTAACCACACGTGAAAGCTAGACTCTTGAGCCGTCACAATTATTTTTCAAAGGTGGGATTTTGCTCTAATAGACCTGCTTGCCTTAGATGAGAGTCAGCAGCTGGAGACTTTTCAGTCTAGATTTCCAACCCAAGGGCCTTGGTAGTGGGTCCATTTTGCGTACCTTAGGACTACCTTCTGTATGGTTTCTAACCCTTATTACTATTGCAAGGGTGGTGCAGGAAAAGAAAGACATTAAAGGCCAGGGTTCTGCTGGTTACCATGCTTTGAACCTGGCAACTGTGTTTTTCTCTACCAGTCCAGATGGCAGTAAAATGTCAAATCCTCCTTCCTCATCTTTTTTACTTATCTGTGCAAGAGTAAGAGATTGCTGATGCAGTCAAATCTTAGGATCGTAGGACTTGTGCCTATACCTCTCAATTTCTAAGTACAAGAAATCTGGCCAAAGCCAAATCTGTTAGGGTCAAAGTCTCAAAATTAGACATGCATTTTATATATTGCTGTTATAAATTTAGAAAGTTGCTAAAATAATACATTTTGCATTGATATACATTTTCTGAAGGATATGAATTCTGAAACACAAATGTATGCTATTATTTCATGACTTCAGTCCTCATTGATTTGTCAGAAAAGCATACATTTAATGTGGAACAGAACAATAATATGAGGAAAAAATTTGGACATTCTGTAAAAAACTATACAGTTGAAAGGTATGCCTGCACCATGCTATGCCCTCTCAGCCTGGTGCTTTATTAATGACAAGATTTCTGAGGAGGTTGCTAATACTCTACAAAAAGCTAGAAGACTTAACCCAAGAAAATCTTATTTTGGCAAGTGGAAAAAGTTATTTTGTATGGTGTACATCTAAAGGCATGTTGTACCCATATTAGTGCTCAGGACTTCAAGTCCTGAAATGCCTAGTATGACAGGATCTCTGAGGGGGTTGTTTTATCCCTCTTGATTAAAGTGAACCTCTGGGCAGTAGTGTTTCCTCTCCATATGGAGCTGCCCATGTCAGCAGATTACATGGTGAAGCAGTTCTTAAAGGAAGCACTTCATCTAAAATTACTTGAAAAGCTGGTACCCCTTCTTGGGACTTGAATTTTGTAGTCCGTAAGTTAATATTGGCTCCCTCTGGACCCATTGCATATGCTTTCGTAGTTCTTATCCTGTAAAACTTTCTTATTGGTGTCAGTGACTTTGGCTACAGTTGTATCATGCAAAAAACATACTGTTGTGCATGGAACCTTATGTGGTTTTCTATAAAGATAAGATCAACATTATCACCAAATCTGTCCTGATGCCCTTATTAGCTTCCAAGTAATCACATAACCTGGCTATCATCTACCCATGTTCTTCATTAGACTTCAGAAAAGGGCAAAAAGAGTCCAACACTTACAGGACATCCACCAGCAGTGTACCTACTATGTTGCCTTAACCAAGGATGTCAAGCAAACAGACAAATTATTTCTTTCCTTTATGGAAGACAGGATGAGTAAACTGACCTTCAGTCATGTCCTTTCCAAGTGGTTGGCTGACTCTGTTGTGTTTGTATTGAATTCAAAAGCAAAACACTAGTGGCACTTTTTACCAGAGCAGCAGCCACGACTGCTGAGTTTTTGAAAATGTGTCAGGTCAGTGTATTTGTGAGGCAGCCACATAGATTTTTAGTCCACAACTTTTCTAAGTATTGTAAGCTGGATGTCCAACCCAGGAGCAGAGCCTGCATTTTCACTACCATCTTCCAAAGGGTGTGCTGTAGCTACTGCCAAGAAACTTCCCTTTATTGTTGTAATACTCTGCCATGGAGAAGGAATGCAATACAGCACAATGATGATCCCTCCAGTGAACACTGTACATGTGTGAGAGTAAAGCAGTAACAGTAGATGTCCTTCTAGTCATAAGCTGCAGTATTCATAACATGAGGGAGTCTGCCTCCGGCTGACTCATACGTCCGGCCGGTATACAAAAGTCTGCTGCTACTGTGAGCTACGTGCGACATCACACAGTATCAAATGTACGTCGGTCATAAAGTGATATTGGGCATAAAGCAGACATCAGCATGTACCAGAGCTCAGAACTTTTCTACCACTTATCCAGCTGTCTGCTCTGGTTGTTGCTCATCAGACAAGTTGCGAACCTTGGTACAGATAAGTGCCCCATTGTTTTTTTTTTTTTCATTACTATCTGTGGCCACTGTGCTTTTTTGTGATTACATGTCAGGAAGAGAAAGTGTCAGTGTGGAAGTCAGATTCCACATAAGGACTCTCACGACTTTTGTTTATTTTGCCTAGGCCCAGATCATGACCGTACTACCTGTGCTATTTGTAAGGCCTTTGTACCCAAGACCCTACATAGTTGCTTAGCTTCCCTAAACTTGTATCTCAAAAATCAGCACCTAAAGCATCTTGCGCGTGACATGGAAGCTATATCAGGACCTTCAGGCGAGCTGCAACCTAAGAAGGCCAAGAAGCCTAGGCCTGATTTAACAGCTGTTCCCTCTGTTTTAGACATCTCTCCCAAGGCCAATGTTGGCCCGGAGACCATCCCAGAGTCGATAGACACTCCTTTGACTGGTACCAGTGTGGAGGCCATGAAGGACCCTACCAGCACGTCCTCAAGGGAATTGCAGGCATCCGACTCAGGCGAAGGGGGAACCACAGCTTGTTGTGACTGAAGGCCCTCATGGCATTGCCCAGGTCATAGTGTAAGAGGATGTTCCTACCAACATTGTGGAGTATAGGCTGACATCAGGCCCATTCACATTTCACCAAATGAAAGTGCTGAAAAAGAAAAATTAAGACAATACATGTTTCTCCAGCTCCTCAGGAGCAACCACCAGATTAGCAGAACTTTTCCCAAGGCCTTATGGCCTTGAGATGGACCTCAGCTCTCCCTCTCTCCTTTCTCCTTCCACTCCTTCCTCTACTTCTCAAAAGAGGACTTCTGAGCAGTTTTCCTCAGATGTTAAGGAATCCTCTGAGGATGAATCTTTGGCTTATTCAGCCCAAATTTCCTCCCCTTTTGAGTTATGCCTCCCCAGAAGAGGAATTTAATGGCACTGATTTCCTGATGGAGGATATCTCATTTGGGGAAACAATTCTTAAGATGAGGGCGTTCTTCAAGTGGGATTGTTGTCGGGTATCAGACGTCCAAAAAGCGTACTATGACCTGCTACAGATTGACTCCCCTTCTGCCATATCTTCTGTTCTGCCAGCCTTCCTAGATGCCTTTGCTGCTGCTTCAAAATGCCCAGATTCTCAACCTCTAGCCCCAAAAAGGTCATATAGATTTTATAAAATGCTGGAGGACTCCAAATTCCTATTCAAATGTCCCTCTGGAGACCCTGCTACCATCTCAGTAGCTGCAAACAAGGCATCCAAGATGCCCTCAGATAAGGAGAACAAGGTTATGGAGAGAATAGGAAAAAAGGGCTACACTTCAGCTGCTCTTTCAAGGCCACTAATTATCAGATCCATATGGCCAAATATTCTTTCAGATGCTGGCAAATTACTCTCTGAGCTCCTGGACTTTCCCGCTAAGGCTAAGCTTACCTCCATCCTTAACTCTTCAGCTTATGTTACACAGCATTTCATAAAGTGTAGCTATGATGTCATGGAGGCTTCAGATAGACCGGCTGCTTCTGCGTCAGTCCTGAGGAGGTATTCCTGGCTCAGGCTCCAACCTTTGCCTAATGACATTAAAGCAAAAATCATGAATGTCCACCCTGGACAACAAGACATTGATGTTCATCGTGTTTCACTGTTGCAGTCATTACACTTGGGTTATCCTGCTGGCAGGCTACCCGAATTCCAAAGCCTTGGTCCGGTGTCAGTTGCTGTCACCTCTTCCCTGATGTCAGTGCGCCAGGGGTATAAAAGATGCTGTCCCTCACCTCCTACTTCCAGGACCTCTTGCTTTCCCAGTCCCTGACTGCCAGAGAGATGTTCTTCGTGTTTCACTGTTGCAGTCATCACTTTTGGGTTATCGGCTTGCAGTAGTCCTCAGATGGCCTGATTAACAAAGTCTTGGGTCCTGCGTCAGTTGCTGTCCCTTCTTCCATGACATCAGGTCACCAGGGGTATAAAACATGCAGCTGAAGACATTACATCAGTCTTTCTTGCCTTGCGGTGCCTGAAGCAAAAGCAGTTCACAAGTGCCAGTCGGCCGACTCCTGAAATTTTCATTTTGAGTTTCAGAACTGAAGTCTTCAACTAAAGCGAAGTACCCCGTTGGGGAAACTTTTTCTTGCTCCTTACTAATGTCAGTAAAACTTAATAATTGCATTACTTGTGGAAAGCAAATACCTCATAAAGATTTTCATTCGTACTGTATTCCTTGCCTAGGCCCTGACCACGACGTACTGTGCTCTCGGTTTCATGCTTTATTTAATCAACGCACTATCCGTCGTCGGTATATTTTTGCCTCTAAATATTTTGGTTCTCGGTTTAATTATCCAGAAATGATGTCGGTTAGCCATCCAACTACCGGGATTCTGAACAAACGCAAGGATAAAGACAGAGACAGGCCGCCGAGGTCCAAACCTGCTGACGATGCTTCTCCTAAGCCAGTCGTCAGTTTGCCGGTACTCAGTGAGGCGCTTTCACAACTCCAGATACCCGCTATTTCTGATTCGCAGGACTCTGCAAAGACCCATTTGGAGTCCGGTATGCCGCGAGATGCTGCAGCTATGGAACCTGCGGATGTCTCTACCTTGGATGGGTTTGGAGCCACTGTGCAGACACCGGCTTCTGAGGGTGTATTCAGGCCTACGGACATGCATATTAAACCGATGCCTCCTCCTTCTTTTAGGCCTAAATCTCAAACCATGCCTAAAAATCCGATGCCCAGGCTGCATGCTCAGGCCTCTATGCCTAAAAAACAAATGATAGGAATGGCTGAAGGTCTTATAACTTTAATCAGAGGAAGCCAGCCTCCCCCTTCTAAGAGACCTAGGACTGAAGTTGTTTATGAATCTTCTGACCTGGATTCTGATTTTTCTGATTCTTCTGATGGTCTGGATTTGCCCTTATCTACTTATGAGGATTGTGATGCAGAGGACTCTATTCCCTCTGCTTCCCCTCCAGAGGATTTTTCTTTTGGTGAAACCTTACATACTCTAAGGGAGCATTTCCACTGGGAAAGCCAGGATTTTTCTGATTCAAAAAAGAGGCTTAGGGATTTCTTACTTCTGCATCCGCATAGGCCTTTAGCTGTCCCTCATGTATTACACATTGTTGTTGATGCTTTTTCAGAATCTAGTTTGGCCCCTGATTCTTTGCCTCCTGCTCTCAGAAAACCTGACAGATGTTACAGGATTCCTGATTCACACAAGTTCCTTTTTAAAAATCCTATTGCGGATCCAGAGACTATTTCACAGGGACCCAAGGGCATTAAGGCTTCTACTGCTAAAAATCCTACCCCTTTTGATAGAGACTCCAGGGTGCTGGATAGATGGGGTAGGAAGGTTTACACTTCTGCAACCTGGCCATTAGGGCTTTAAACTGCCAGTTTCATATGTTAAAGTATCAACAACATGTTATTGGATTGCTTAAACAAAAAATTATGTTGATTCCTGACTGTGCGGAAAATAAAGAATTACAGGATTTAATGCACTCTGTTGAACAGGTTGGAAAACATACTTTGCAATGTGGATTTGATTCTTTAGTGGCCTCTTGCAGGGCTGCTGTTACTGGTTCTGTGCTCAGAGGCATGCTTGGCTTAAGGAGCAATCTTTACCTGATCATGTTAAAGCTAAATTGCTGGATGCCCCGTTAAATCAGGACCGCCTGTTTGGCATCAAGGCTGAGGAAGTTCTTAAAAAGATGGAAGATAAAGCTAAATCTATGCAAACTGTTAAATATTTCTTACAAGTTCAGCCTCCTAGATTTGGTAGGCACTGCCCCTCTAAGAATTGGTCCTTTCCAGCCTCTTCAAGGTCTTCTCAAGCCAAACCCGCACATAGCAGGAACCCCAGGTTTCACTCCCAGGGGACACACAAGACTAAGCAGTCGGGGGTTTCCGCACCCAAATTTCTAAAACGTCCAAGCACTTCCCAACTGAATGCTCCTTTAGGCGGAAAGATTGGTCTGCAGGCCAGAAACTGGGAACTCATTACCCAGGACAAATAGGTTTTAAATATAGTGTCCCAAGGATACAGATTTCACTTCCACACCTTACCAACACCAAGCGGGTGGCCAGATCTACCCCCAAATCAATGGGCAGAGGCCCAAAATCAAGTACTCTCTCTATTAAGCATGGGGGCTATTCAGTTGGTAGCAGAAGAGGAAAAGGAACAAGGGTTCTATTCGAGAATTTTCCTGGTACCCAGAAAAGGCAATACATGGTGTCCTATCCTGGACCCTTCTACTCTAAATACCTTTCTGGTGATTCCAAAATTCAAGATGCTGACTCTTCACCAGCTGCTTCCTATGCTAGGCAAAGATGCATGGTTGGCAACACTAGATTTAAAAAAAGCATACCTGCACATCCCTATCAGGGAGTCTTGCAGAAGGTACCTATGCTTCAAAGCAGGCTACATGCACTATCAGTTCTTTGCACTGCCCTTTGGCTTATCTACTGTGCCCAGGGTATTCACAAAGTGCCTAGCTCCAGTCATTGCATTCTGCAGGCAAAGAAATATTCATATATACCCATATCTGGACGATTGTCTAATTCAGGCAGAAAGCCAGGACATACTTTTGAATCATTTGGCCTTTGTTCAGAGGGTACTGACTTGTCTGGGGTACACCATAAACGAAAAGAAATCACACCTGGTACCCTGTCAGCAAATTATATTCCTAAGAGCAAGCTTAAATACAACTTCCCAGATGGCTTTCCTGACGCCAGAGAAATGGATTCATTTGATAACCTACTTCAAACAAGTGGCCACAAAAATCCAGTTATCTGCAAGGCAAATACTGCAAGTCTTGGGGTTCATGGCCTCCTGCATTCTTCTAATTCCATATGCAAGGCTGCATATGAGGAAATCACAATGGTATCTCAAAAGCCTATGGTGTCAACATTCTCAGGATCTAGAAGCAATGATTCCTGTCATACCTTGCCTACACTTAGAGTTCCTTTGGTGGGCAGAGGCCTGCCACCAAAACAGGGGACTGCCATTCACACTACCCCCTGCCGCCCAAACCCTAACAACAGACTCATCAGACTATGCATGGGGGGCCCACCTGGCAGGGAAGTGCATTCAGGGCAAATGGAACCCAAGTCAAATGCACCTGCATATCAATCGAAAAGAAATGTTAGCTGTATGCTCTGACAGCCTTCAAGGACCACAGTCTTCCAGGACAATTAATGATAAAGACAGACAACACCACTGTTATGTGGTACATAAGCATGGGGGTACACATTCTTACCCCCTCTGCAGACTAGCCATGGCATTGTGGAACACAGCCCTGAGCTATCAAGTACATTTACAAGCTCAGTTCCTGCCAGGAAAAGTAAATACACTGGCAGATAAACTAATCAGAAACCTCATGGATCCACATGAATGGAAACTAGAACCAAGGATTTTCAACATGTTAACAAGCAAATAGGAGAGCCCAGATATAGACCTGTTTGCCTCCCCCCAAAATCAGTTGGACAAATTCTGCACAGGGACTCCCTGCAAACAAGCTTGGAAAGTGGATGCTCTGTCCTTCAGCTGAAAAAACCTATCAATTTATGCCTTTCCTCCTCTGGCTCTGCTCTCCAGAGTACTACTAAAGATCAAACAAGACAAACCAAGGATGATTTTGATTGCATCAGACTGGCAATGCCAACACTGGTACCCCCTCTTGCACAGTGTGTCACTGTGGGCCCCATGGCACCTGCCTCAGACTCCTACTCTATTGTCTCAGCAGGAGAACCAAATTCTGCACCCGCAACTTCAAACACTGAATCTAGCAGCCTGGCTAATTACATAATTTCTCCATTACCATCCCTCAGTAAACCAGTGATGGATATCATTTTAGAGGCAAGGAGGCCTAGTACCAGAAAGTCTTACACAGAAAAATGGAAAAGATTCTGTGCCTGGAGTCAAGCTCAAGGGATGAGCACAACAGTGCCCAATTTACCTCAGATTTTACAATACTTAACTAAGATGCTTCATAAGGGCCTGTCTTTCTCCTCCATAAAAATTCACGCCTCAGCCATCTCAGCTCATTGTAACACAGAACCACAGCTCTTCTCTCATCCACTACTTAAGCAGTTCCTCAGAGGGACCAAAAATCTATGACCATCCAGGAGAGCTCCAACTCCAGCCTGGGACCTCAACTTTGTATTGGAAAAGCTCACCCTTCCTCCTTTCGCGCCAGCTGCCACTGCGGACTTAAAATTCCTTTCTTGGAAAACAGCTTTCCTTTTACCAATCACTTCAGCAAAAAGGGTAGCTGAATTGCAAAATAGCTAAATGCAAAAAAATGCGTAGTAATCCCCTTTGGAAAAAACAGAGTACCCGCAAACTACAACATAGGAGGTAATCCCCTGAAATCTGAAGAAGAAATAAGGGATCTAGGGACCCAAGTAGATGGTCAGATTTCCTTTGATAACCATGTTGCCAAAGTGGTTAGAAAATCTTTCTATGTGACCCATCTGATCACGAAAGGGTTCGCATCAAGATCTAAGGATGTAATGGTGCCCCTCTACTCTTCCCTCATCAGACCCATTATTGAGTACAATGCACCAATTGAAATGTACCTGACTAGACATCTCCAGTAGCTGGAGAGACCACAAAGGTACCTAACCAAGAGGATTACTGGCCTCAAACAGTTGTCCTATGCAGCACGGTTGAAAAAGCTAAGACTGTTCTCTGTTGCATACCGCTTTCTCAGAGGCAATCTCTGTCTAACATACAGAGCCATGTCCAACCCAGAATTGTTGAACATGCTCCATCTTAGCAAAACCAAATCTACTCTAGCTACACACTCTAGGGATATAAACCTCAACACAACAATAAATAGAACATGCTGGAGGGATAGATTCCCTTCACAGAGACTTCCCTTACTATGGAACAGGGTCCCAATCTACATAAGACAGAGCCCCTCACTATCACTCTTCAAGAGGAACCTTGATGAGTGGATGGGTAACAGAAAGTTCACACCGGGGATCACACCAACAGCACTACTAGATAGGGGCCAAGGGTACTAGCTGCTAGTACAAGGGTCTAGGGAACAACTAAAGGGGCGGTGAATACCGCACAACGTGGCTGGGCTAATGTATGCCTTCGGGCAGATAGCCCAGTACCAACCTATGAACCTATAATTACAGGCCCTCATGGCAGTGGAGCCTTTCATCATCTTTCATGCGGACAGGGTGTCTCTCAGGACCAATCCCTCCTTCATGCCCAAGGTGGTATCCAGTGTGGCAATTAATCAGTCCATACATTTGCCAACTTTCTTTCCTAATCCACAGAACAAAGGGGAACGGATTCTGCACTCCTTAGACATGCACAGACAACTTATATTCTACTTGGACAGAACTAAACCTCAAAGGAAATCTGATCAACTGCGGGTGGCATTTGCTGCAGGGGCAGAGGGGAAGGCTACTTCAAAGCAAGCCATTTCCAAATGGATAGGACATGGCATTCATTTCTGCTACAGTCACCATGGAAAACCTATCCCACAGGGGATCAGAACCCACTCTTCCTGGGCTGCATCTACCTCTACAACCTTTCTCAGAGGCATCCCTACCAGGGACATCCTAGAAGGTGCTACCTGGAGTTCTGTACATAGTTTCAGCAAGCATTACCATCTGCCAGTTTTCTCTAAATCCAGAGCTGGCTTTGCCACTGCAGTCTTGTAGGGCCTTTTAGCTGGTCCTAATTCTATTTAAATTCCCCCTCCCATCCTTAGCTTTGGGAATCTACCCAAAAGTGATGACTGCAACAGTAAAACACGAAGAACATAGTACAGTTGTGTACACTTACCATAAATGTAGATGTTCGAGTGTATTCACTGTTGCAGTCCTGGTTACCCACCCTCCAGCCCCCTTTCTTTTTTTGGATATACCGCTACTTTCCTTTGCTATCTTCAAAAGCTTTTTGGTGTATTTGCTTTTTTGTTGGAGGTATAACCTTGTATATTTATAGATTTAATTGCTTCCCATTAAGGGGGCACCTGACATCTGGGGCAAGAAAAACTCATGTAATGGCGCCTGCTGCATGTTTTATACCCCTGTTGACCTGACGTCATGGAAGAATGGACAGCAACCAACGCAGGACCCAAGACTTTGTTAATCAGGCTGACTGATGGCTACTGCAAGCAGATAACCCAAAAGTGATGACTGCAACAGTGAATACACTCAAACATCTACGTTTATGGTAAGGGTACACAACTGTACTTTTCTTCACCTCCTGGGGTTCATGGCTTCCACTGTTCCCATGCTTCCTCTAGCCAAGTTGCACATGATGAAATTCCAGTGGATTTTGACAACAGTATGGGTACAACACTGCACCCTCTGGAGTTTGTTGTCCTACTCCTGCTTTGCCTGAAAAGGGAATTACATTGGTGGATCCAACAGGTGGCAGAGAACTTAGGCTTACCCTTGCAGCCATCTCCTCCTATTCAGGAGCTGTACACGGATGGCTCAGACATGGGATGGGGAGCAACTCTGGACTCATGGAGGGTTAGAGATGTCTGGTGTCCAGCTCAGAAAAGGGAGCACTTCAATATAAATGAGATGAGAGCCCTGGTCTTCGCTCATACCTCTCAACCTGGAAACATCAAAAATCTGGACAAAGGCTCATAAAAATAGGTACAAATCTGTATGCTGACGAACATAAAATTTGAATACATGATTATGTAACCCCACCCACTCCGTTGGAATTGTGGGATATCAACTTTCAAATGCAAACTGAAGAACAGACAACCACAATCTGGCCCCAGACCCAGAGTTCCCCTGCCGTCATTCCACTGTCCCATTACTTGGCTATTTCGCCCCATTTACCATAAACACTGTAATGTGCATGCTGTTTTACTTCTACAATGATTATTTAGATTTTATTTTACATTTTATAGCACAATCACTAATCAACATCTGCTAAACAAAGCAATACAGTCTCACAATGAAAACAGACTTAGCGTTAAAACTTCTCTTCCCTTGAAACTCACATTCATTGAAACAGCATTGAAACCCACATCCAAAGAAAATGCATTTGGCTAGTGGTGGATAAAGATTACCTGTGGGCTGTTTTCAAGTCATAGGACCCTTGCACATGAAGCATACATGTGTTCTTTGATACACCTTCCTGACTGTATTAAATTGTATTCCTTGTATAATACAACACACTTGTTACAGTGCATTTTAAATTTATTGCTTTGAACATTTTTCCAGTAAGCAATGAAACAAAATGCACGAACCAATAATGACAAAACTGCCCAATTCAGAACATTTCCTTATAAAAGTGTACTCAGTCATCTGAAGTCCACCAGTATCAGTAGGTATGCACAATTTCTACAGAAGTAAAAGTCATCTAAATTCCACATTAAAAAGATCTGTAACTAATGAAGTGGTTGCTGCTAGCAAACAACTTTATATTTCATTGTTTCATCTACAAGTAAAGTGCCTGTTGCCCTTGAAGAATAAATTGCCTATGTTACATTAAAAAAAAGATAAACTCGTAATATTTCAATAGGGAATGGATGGCAAACAGATAACAGGTTCATTGTTACTAGGTATCTCCACCAAAGGAGGACATTCTCAGGACTGCAGCATCCACCCCACTTAAAAGTACACCACAGTACAGTATCAGCAATCCATCTACATAATGTGGGAGTAGAACCCACAGCCTTCTGCAGCAAAAGCAAAAATGCTGCCTGTTGTGCTACTAAGTAACCATGCAAGTATACTTTGCATAAGCAGCACTAAACGTCTCTTTCCCTGAAGAACTGTGCAGCACAAGGCATCAGGAAAAAGCCAGAATTTATTGGGGGGAGGGCAAAGGCCCAAATCCGGGGACACATTTTAAACATTGTTTGTATAATCTTAGAATGTTGCTACAATAACATGTGTTACCATGTGTTTCCTGAAAGATAAGAAGACAAACTTAAATGGTTATCATTATTTAGTGAATTTTGTTCTTACTGATTTGCCAGAAAAACATAAATTTGATTTTATCTTTATTTAACATTTGTTTACTGGGCAAGTCCCACTTGAAACAAAGCTAATTTTCAGCAGAGACCTGGGGAGAAATGCTCCAGAAGCTTGTCTTTTTAGCGTGGGAGGAAACCAGAGCACCCAGAGGAAACCCACACAAACACAGGGAGGACATGCAAATTCTGCACAGAAGGCACTTCAGCTGAGAATCAAACCAGAGAACCTCTTGCTGTGAGGCAACAACACTACGACTGCACCATCCAACTTTTAAGAGGAACAGACCAAAAAGTATGAGCCAAACACATTCCAGACATTCTTTGAAAATGTGTACAGTTGAGAGCTATAACTCCTTCAGTCAGAAGTGGTGGTATGGGTAGAGAACTCAGGCTCTTGCTTC
The DNA here is from genome assembly GCF_019279795.1 of Protopterus annectens. Lineage (NCBI taxonomy): Eukaryota > Metazoa > Chordata > Ceratodontiformes > Protopteridae > Protopterus > Protopterus annectens. Next base: position 1,278,487,258 of record NC_056725.1, on the reverse strand, counting down.
TTGTACCTAAGGTACAGGGTTTGAGCCTGAGTAACACTAACCACCAGGTATATCTAACTGGGGCATTTACACATATGCACACACATGAACACGCACACACACACGCAGCAAATTCCCCATAACGAACACACTGGTAGTGCAGCAGCAAATTCAAATGTAATGATTCCAATTAAATTCCATTTTCCGTGTAATGAACACACACACAGTAAATTCAAATTCCCCTTGAACACACACATTGGTAGTGCAGTAGCAAATTCAAATGTAATGAAAGAAACTTAGTGAAACGTATTAATGCATTTGTTGTCAGCAGTACCTTACTTAGTGAAATGTATTCACTGTCAGCATGATGGCAAGCAATCCCTTACTTGTTGCAGCAAATTCCCTGGACCAACTGTGGGATTGCTCCCTGCTGTATTTAAATTGCGCAGGTGACGTCCGTGTTCTCAGGAAGAGCAGGCACGCACACTGGACCAGTCAAATGTCCTTACAGTCCCAAAATAAAGCGGGTTTTAAAGTATACAGTCCCAAAAGTAAAGTGGGTTCTCAATCAGAAAGAGCAGGGTGACATCAAACGGCCTTAGAATTAAAGTATACAGTCCCAAATAAAGCAGGATCAACGTCCTTAAAATTTTTAAGTTAAAGTTGAAGTATAAAGTCCCAAAGTAAAGCAGGCTCTCACTGAGGAAAAGCAGAATGCAGGCAGGGTGACATCCAGGTTCTCAGGAAGAGCGGGCATGCACTAGACCGGACCAGTCGAACGTCCTTAAAGTTAAAGTAAATAAAGTATACAGTGCCAAAAAGTAAATAAGTGCACAAGTTTAACAATACAGTCCCTAAATAAACAAGTTTTTTGCAAGTTTAATACCGATACTACACCAGAGCAGGAGTACTAAAGTTTCCCTGTTTCCACATGGAGCTGACCATTTCTTTTATGTACCTGGAGCTGCCAAGGTGAGTAAATCTTCTCATCCCAGGAGTGCATGCAGACGCTGGGCACTGGGCAGACTGGACCGTGCTGCAGCCTGCATTGGGTGGGTCTTGAAGTTAAGACTTAAGTTAAACTGTGGCTTCTCCGTTTGCTGCTGCCCATAAACAAAGTTAAGACAGACTCTGACCGAGGTGAGCCGAGTTAACAGTCTGCCTGATGTCATCACTGCACATGAGCCTCTGTAATGCACATTATGACAACTGAAAAAAAAAATCAGAAATTGAAAGGGCCACTCGGGAATTCATGGCCCCATCATTTTGCCCTCAAAACCTGTAAATACCAAGGAACTCAGTATGGTTGAGAGGTATGTCTTCGCTCTACAAATCTTCAAACCTCTTCTTTCCCCAGGGATTTTAAGATAGTCTACAGCAAATACCACAGTCCTCTGGTATGTCAACAAACAGGGAGGGACAGAGTCCTACCTCGTTTGCAGGCTGGCTTTGCAGGTCTGGAAATTAGCAGTCCAGAGTCAACTTTCCCTCCAGGCAGTTTACATTCCCTTGACTCAGAATGTGTTGGCAGACACACTAAGCAGGTCCATGACTCAGTCCCATGTATGGATGTTACACAGGGATGTGTTTCTGGGCATAGTCCATTGATGGGGTATATCTCAAGTAGATCTCATTGCCTTCCCCATGAACAGACAACTTTCCAAGTTTGTGCCAGGGTTCCAGATCCCTTGGCATGGAAGATGGACACCTTGTCTTTCTCTTGGAAGGGGATGATTCTTTATGCATTCCCCCCTTCCCACTTCTTCAGCAGGTCTTGTTGAAAATCCAACAGGAGCAATCAAAAATCTTGCTGGTGATTCCCTTTTGGCCAAGACAGCATTGGTTCCCCCTACTCACACAGGACAAGGGAACTTTAGTACATCCACATATGTCAACTCTACAGCTGACCCTGTGGGTGATAGGGTTTTGATTCCTTTCAAACACCTTTTTTCCTGAGGACGTGCTACAAGTTCTGCAGGAGGCCAGAAAACCCCAAACTAGGAAATACTGTGTTTCCAAATGGAAAAGAATTTCCATGTGGTGTCTTAAAAAGGATTTACAACCACTGCTAGTGGATGTCCCAGTGGTCCTGTCCTACCTGTGTGAATTACTGAAGAGTGGACTGTCATACTGCTTAGTAAAAGATCATCTTTTTACTATCTCTGTATGTCCGCCTATGTTTCCCCCTTTAGCTTACAGGTTGGAAGTTAAACTATTTTTAAAAGGCATCCTGCACATTAAACCACCAAGGAAACAACCAGTCCCTCCTCCTTGGGATCTCAACTTTGTCTTAGAAAAACTTACCCTGGCCCCTTTTGAGCCAGTAAATTCTGCTTCCCTTCAACAATGCACCTGGAAAACAGTACTTCTCATGGCCATTACTTCTGCCAAAAGGGTGTCTTGAGTTGCAGGCTCTCCATGGCCTCTTCCCCCTTCACAGTTTTTCACAGGGATAGGGTTTCCCTAGGCACTAACCCCTCCTTTATGCCCAAGGTGGTTAATGAGTTATCTCTCAATCAGTCCGTCAGTCTTCCAACCTTTTTCCCTTCTCCTCAGTCCTCTAGCGAGAGGATCCTGCACACTTTAGATGTGCATAGGCAACTCAGATGTTACTTGGATACAATCAAACCAATTTGGAAATCTGACGACCTGTGTGTTTTCTATCACCCAAGGGCCCTAGGCCAGCCTGTTTCCAAGGAGAGTATTTCCACTTGGATTTCCAAAATTATTTCCTTCTGCTATGTGGCTCATGGAGGGAATCTACCCTCACCTGTTAGGGCACATTCCACTAGAGCAGTGTCTTCCTCTGGTACCTTCTTTAAAGGCTTGGGCACTTGCTCTATCCTAAAAGCAGCTACCTGGTGTTCTGTTCATACTTTCATGAAACATTATAAGTTAGATGGCATTTCCAGGTCCAGAGCTGGTTTTTGCCAGGGCTATTCTGCATGGGTTTGTGGAGAATATCTCTACTTCTCCACCCAATTCTTCCTCTGCATGAGCTTTGATATTCTCCCTCATCTTATGAATACTGCAGCATATGAATAGAAGGACATAGAATAGTTGTGTAAAATTTTACCATAACCATAGATGTCCTTCTCTTCTATATGCTGCAGTATTACTTTCCTCCCCTGCCTTCCCCTTGATGCTTGCCTGGCTTCTGGTGGCATGTTTTCCTCACCTTGGATCAGGCTGGTGCTTTTTGCAGCGTTCATTTCTGAGGTACAGTATGTGTCGATGTCTGGTTTATATCCAGTCGCACTTTATGACCGACGTAAATTTAATACCATGCAACGTCGCATGTAACTCACAGTAGCAGTAGACTTTTGTATACTGGCCAGATGTATGAGTCAGCTGGAGGCAGACTCCCTCATGTTATGAATACTGCAGCATATAGAAGAGAAGGATATCTACGGTTATGGTAAGATTTTACACAAATAATATATGCTCAAGTATGAGATAACTGCTGCATTGTGACCTCCCACTCTGTTTTCTCCTTGTCCTTTTTTCATTTAATCAAGCAAATCCTCATGGCTCATGAACCCAGAATGTGCTTTTGGAAGACACTTGCATCATTACTGTAGTCTTTCCTTTAGAGTGTTATGTCAGTAGTTCTTCAACTTTGCACCAAAAAATAAATAAATTACTAGGGGTGCTACAGCAAGAGTACTTGTGGATTTCACAGACCAACAAATGGGTACTGTTTGTGTCTTTAATGAGGATGAATTTTAGAATTCTTACTTGCCAGAAGGAATTGAGTAATTACATATGTCCTCCTTATAAGCTTTAAGTCAGCCTGATATCAGATGGGAAGAAGTTACATTCACGGGTATGCCACATAAAGCTCTGGAAGTCATATGAGAAGATGAGATGCCTGTTTCTGCCAAATCTCATAGGTAAGGAATACTGTTGTAATAGTGAACGTCTACTTGAACACTCCCTGTTATGGTGACAGACTCGCACAGCTATACTTTTTTTAGCGTGTAGGTTGTTGCTTTATTATTATAATTTCAAAGCAATTCCTAATGCAAATGCCTTTCGAGTCAGTGTACAACAAGTTATTTTTTCTGACAAGATACATAAGTAGTCACTACATTTTTTTTAAGAAAAAAGGAAAATGGAAATTATTAGTGGGAATTGAGACTTTGCAGGGAGCCAATCACTACCAATTCAGAGACCTCCCTTTTGGTCTCATCACAGGCCCCAGGGTATTCACCAAATGCATGGCAGTAGTCGCAGTTCACTTGAGACTGCAGGGATTCCACATTTCCTTACCTGGACGATTGGCTGCTGATCACTCCAACCAGTGCTCAACGTATCCAAGCCAGGGACTGTTTGTTACACCTAGGCCCTACCTTAGGCATAACCATCAACACACAGAAATGGCAATTGCACCCTGTTCAAGTGATCACGGGAGCACGTCTGGACACATCCAAAACCCTGGCCTTCCACCCACCAGACAGAATTTCTACTCTGACTACATATCAGACAGAGTCTTAACAATACTGGATCTGCCAGCAAAGTTAGTGCTCAGAACATTGGGCTCTATGGGTGCCATGATTACCCTGTTACCTACAGCACTACTATACTTGAGAGTTCTGCAGTGGATGTTAGCAGTCCAATGGTCCTTACACCAGCATCCTCTAATCTATCTGATCAAACTATCAAGAGTGTGTAAAGACTGTCTTCTTTGGTGGCTTCACTCCTCGGATATCAAACAAGGATGCCCCTTTATTCTCCCCCCACAAATGCCAAGTTGACCACGGACACCTCCCAGCTGGGATGGGGGGGCATTTCCTGGGATGGATGGTCCAAGGCACATGGATGTCACAGGAGACCAATGTGCATATCAATGCCCTAGAAATGAGAGTGGTCTTTCTAACGTTGCAAACCCTACACAACTTTCTTTCTCTAGGGACTGTTGTGATACAAACAGAAAATGTCAGTTGTGTGGTACATCAACAAGCAAGGAGGAACCAGGTCGTATCCCTTTGTTGAGAAACAGTGAGAGTGTGGCACTGGGCAATCTCTACCAACTGCTTCCTAATTGCAATGCACATTCCGGGGGAGTGCAGCATTTTAGCATACAGGCTGAGCAGAGTTTACTGATGCCTCAAGAGTGGTCTCTAAAACAATCAGTGGTAAGCATGATCTTTCACAAATGGGGTCAACCCTGCTGCAATCTCTTTGCATCCCCCTCACAACAACAAATGCAGCAGGTTCTTTGCCTTGATCCTTCCTCAGGAACAGTCCCGAAGAGATGCTCTAGTTCACATTTGGCCCCCCGGTCTACTTTACACATTCCCACCTCTACCACTAATTCCCCAATTTCTTCAGAAAGCACTCTTGAAAAGCAGAGTAATCCCCATTGCTCCTTTCTGACCTCAACAAGTCTGCTTCACCTTCCTTTGGTCTCATCTGATCTGTCCTCCATGAACAGTGGAACTGATTCCAGATCTACTGTCCCATCCATCACTGCAGACTCACCCAGACCTGCCAAGCACAAAACTAACCACATGGTTTCTCCAATTCCGATGATGGCTAGACATTCCAGGCTTTCATCCACTGTCCAAAAGATTTTGATTTCTTCCCACAAAGCATCCATTTATAAGAGCAAATGGAAAATATTCTCCATATGGGCTCAGCAGAAGCAATTGGATCCCTTTACTGCTCCCATTCTTGCAGTCCTAGATTTCCTTGCTGATATTTTCCAAAATGGGGCAACTTACCCCACTGTAAAAGTACAACTGGCAACCATCTCAGATTACCACACTGGAGAATATTCTTCTTCGCTAGCTTCTTCAAAATTGTGTAAAGCCTTTCTTAGTTGTATGTCATTATTTCACCCTCCTGTCAAGGATCCCACCCTTCCTTGGGATCTAACTCTGATTCTACAGGCACTAGTCCATCCCCCTTTTGAACCTTCAGCCAAACGAGATTTGAAATTCCTTTCTAGAAAACTATTTTCTCGGTTGATATCACTTCTGCAAGAAGAGTTTGAGTTACAAGCCCTCTCCTCCAAAACTTCTTATTTAATTTTCCATAAAGACAGAGTCACCTTATGTACCAACCCTTTCTTTTTACCCAAAGTTGCTACAGTGAGCAATATTAACCAGTCCATCAACCTACCAGTCTTCTTTCTCAATTTACAAAACAAGGGAGAGTATATTCTTCATCTATTAGATGTGCATAGACAGCTGCGATTTTATCTAGACAGGACATAATCATTCAGAAAATCTGACCAGTTGTTCATATCCTTTGCCAATATCAGAAAAGAAAGACCAGTCTCTAAGATCACTTTAGCTAAATGTTTAAGAGATTGCATTTTTTTTTGTGTATGTATCCGAAGGTATATATTTGCCCACATATGTCAAAGGACACTCTAGCAGATCCATGTCAACATCCCAAGCCTTTTGGTCGAGGTTTCGATTCATGAAATTTGTGCAGATGCCTCATGATCTAACTCTCATACCTTTATTTCACACTAAAAGTTAGATATTACCTCCAGAACTAGAGCTGCCTTTGATTGTGAAGTTTTGTGGAACATCCTTCCATGAGGGCCACCTGAAATTACTGTAACTGAGGACTCATGTTGAGGAACGAATGAAAATGACTACATCAGATAAAGATGTTATGTACCCATCATAACGTTCCATCAGTGTTGTCCATTTTCATTCTTCCTCAACCTTCCCTCCCTCCTACCCCCACCCATGTGTATGGGTACCTGATGGACATGCTTTTAGGAACCACTGTTCCTGTTTGAGCTCCTGATCTATGCTTTTCCTTTGAACAGGATTTTGTTAATACATCTGTATTTATTTTTGTATATCCATATATGTATAATTTTCTTTAGAGGCTGTACATGTTGTTAATGACAAACTCAGTCAGAGGTAATTTGGGGGAGTGAGGCATGATGAGTAGGGGAGGAGCTTGAGCATCAGAGCCTGAAGCTTTGGAAAGCAGCCGAGTCAGATCTGAGGGTCGTATCTGAAACCCACAGGTTGAGGAAGAATGAAAATGGATAACACAGATGGAATGCTATGGTGAGTACGTAACTTACTTTTTTTTTTTTTTGTGTGTAACATGCCATGTCTCATGCTAAATGGTCTGAAGCAGCCACAGTGATGTGGTTGCATTCAATGTAAAGTTGCATTTAAAATCTTGAGGGTAGAATTGCAGTCTTGGGTGCATTTTGTACCTGAATGTCCAGTTATAATTCCTAATAATTGTATTATGAGCTTTTAAAGGGGAATTGACATAATCGGATGTTGTCCTTTTCATTCTTCCTCACCAGTGAGTTCAGATCTGATCCTCGGGTTTGACTCGGCCCCATACACGAGACTTTGGATCCAGCTCTCGAGCTCCTCCCTCTACCTGTAATGTTTCATACCATCCCCAACACCTCAGATCTCATTTGCTGCCATTGTGGTTCGACATAGGTTCCACTGTCAAGCTGTAATTGATTATTTTTTTTTTTTTAGTGAAAATTTTTGGATAATCTTTGTATTTCTTTTTTGTCTTCCTACTGTACCCTTTTACTTCCTTTTTCCTCCCTCTTAGCATTTGCTGGACATTGGGAGTCAGTGTAGTTAGGAGTTAGTGTTTACCTTGTTGTCCTCTATCTTTTACTCTTCTACTTTTGTATTATCTGTCAAATACCATTGTTAGTATGTTTTCCTTACCTTTTTAGGTAGTTGTAACATACCATAACTGGTAGTACTTATTGTATTTATTTGGGTTTACTCTGTTGTCTGTCTGTCTTCAAAAAAAAATTTTTTTTGCTTTGGCTTATATTTGTCTAGTGGATTTGATTTTTTTCTGTAGTTGGCTATGTCTGAGAAACCAATAGGGTGTAAGAAGTGCACTTCTTGTGGGCATAAGATCCCCAGTTTTGATACCCACAAGAAGTGCATTTATTGTTTACGACCTGACCACCTCAATTCAGTCTGTCTGGTGTGCTGTACATTTAATCTAGAGCATTAGCCGACAAGCTCAATAAATTAATACTTAGAGGTCTTTTGCCTGCTTCTTCTGGGGCTCAAACCCTCACCAAACCAACAAAATCTGTTTCTTCTGAAACAAGAAGGAGGTCTCCACTGAAGTCTTCTCTAGCTTCATCGGAGCCATTGGAGAAGATCTGAAAAATCTCTGATCCGACCGTTTCGGATCCTAAACCTGAGAGCTTTCCTTCGGATCCTAACATGTGTTGAATCCTACAGTTTCAGCTCCAGTAGTGATTTCTCCCCTTGCTTCTACCTCCTCATCAGATCCCATGACCTCAGATCTGAGTGCTAGCTCTGCCCGTAAGAGCCAAACTCCGGAGTATACCATTAAGCTGGTATCGCCTTCTTTGCCAGGACAAATTTTCCAGACTTCAAAGAAACACTCCAGACCTCATCCACAGTGTCTTCCAGGTCTTCTAGGAGTTTGTCAGAGGTGGATGTGTATAGGATGATGTGGAAATTTCTCAGGGCTCAGTTCTAGATGGGGGTCCTGCCAGCTCCATTGCCCCTGGATCCATGAGTGCACCCGCTAAGGCCATTCTCTCTCCTTCTCCCATCCGACCATTGATTTTGGAGTCCCAGTATATGAGATCCCCAAGAGGTTCAGTGTCCGATCTGAGGAAAGTACCTTCCTTGACTCTGATGGTGTCCCTGACTGGTTATGCTCCAATATCCTAGGATCAGAGTGGGTCTTGTAAGAGGTTGGCGCCGCATCCAGGGGGTTGGGTTCAGCACTGATTTTGTCAGATTCATCCCCTTCCTGTCTGAGACCCAGCTCTGGACAGCTTGGATCCAATTCTCTCCCCTTGGGGCTCGAGTCTGGTGGTGGCTTCTACCTACCGTTTTTGGAGGCTTCAGCTCCGGGGGGGTGATTTCCCCTGGTCCTTCGGCCTTCACGGTGGTGGAAAGGGCTTTCCATCTTCACAGGAAACAATTTTCTCTTGTCTTGGATCCTACCCATCTCTCATATTTGATTCTAAGCTCTGAGCCCATCAGACCTTCCAACAGGGACAGCCAGTTCCAGGACGTTTCCAGCCAGTTTCTCTAGAGGAATTTTTCCCCCTTTTCTGATACCTCTTCCGAACATCCCAGGGAAGAGGTTCTTCAGAAGAGGACATGTAGGAGAAGACATACACACCATGGGGTCTCTCACAGAAGACACTGATTTTGATGTGGGAGAGGGATCCCCCAGATCGCCACCTGATGACATCTCCTTTGGAGATATCTTTGAGATCCTCAAACAGAAGGGTGGCTGGTCTTCTCAATCTCCTTCTCCTGAAGAATTGGTGTTTCTGGAAGCTTTTGGTCTTCTGGACCATCTACGCCTTGTGTGACCACCTCCCCCGGCAGATGAACTGATTGACTTGGTTTCCCGCTGGGCTTGGAAGGAACCAAACACTGTTGAACCTATTTGCCCCTCCTTTTAGTAGACCCCACTGGAGCAGGGGGAGTCCTGTTTGATGCTAAGGTGGTATTGGCAGCCACCAGGAAGGAGCTAGCAGAACAGAGCTGTTCTGTCCATCTGCCAAACAGGGAGTCCAAAGCGATGGACATATTTGGAAAGTGGGTGTTCACCTCATCTAGTTTCATGCTGAGGTCTCTAAACAACTTGGCACATTTCACTTGGCTGCATAAAGATTTGACTATGACATTATGAAACACTCTCTCTGAGTCCATGTCTGTGGAGTATTTCAAAAAGAGTTCCTCTCAACTGGCCACTCTCTTTTCCATTTCAAATGCATTGATGAGGCTGATCTCCTGTGCTGCTGAAGGTACCTCATGAGCAGCTGGTTCAGGTATAGCCATAAGGAGACATGCCCAGATGCGGCTATGCAGATGTTCTTCATGTTTCACTGTTGCAGTCATTACATTTGGGTTATCTGCTTGCAGTAGCCCTCAGTTGGCCTGATTAACAGTGTCTTGGGTCCTGCTTCGGTTGCTGTCCCTTCTTCCATGACGTCAGGTCATCAGGGGTATAAAGCATGCAGCCGACTCCATTACATCAGTCTTTCTTGCCATGCGGTGCCCGAAGCAGAAGCAGTTCGCAAGTGCCAGTCGGCCGACTCCTGAAATTTTCATTTTCGAGTTTCAGAACCGAAGTCTTCAACTAAAGCTAAGTACCCTGTTAGGGAAACTTTTTCTTGCTCCTTACTGATGTCAGTAAAAGTCAATAATTGCATTACTTGTGGAAAGCAAATACCTCACTAAGATTTTCATTCGTACTGTATTCCTTGCCTAGGCCCTGACAACGACGTACCTTGCTGTCGGTTTTGTGCTTTATTTAAACAGAGCGCTATCCATCATCGGTATATTTTTGCTTCTAAATATTTCGGTTCTCGGTTTAATTATCCAGAAATGTCTTCGGTTAGCCATCCGACTACCGGGATTCTGAAAAAACACAAAGATAAAGACAGAGACAGGCCGCCGAGGTCCAAACTTGCCGATGACGCTTCTCCTAAGCCAGTCGCCAGTTCACCGGTACTCAGTGAGGCGCTTTCACAGCCCCTGATACCCACTACTTCTGACTCGCAGGCCTCTACTGAGACCCATTCGGAGTTTGGTATACCGCGAGATGCTTCAACTGTGGTCTACCTTGGATGGGTCCGGAGCCACTGTGCAGGCACCGACTTCTGAGGGTGTATTCAGGCCTATGGACTTGCATATTAAACTGACGCCTCCTTTTTCACATAGGCCAAAATCTCGAACCATGCTTAAGAAACCGTTGCCCAGGCCGCATGCTCAGGCCTCTATGCCTAAAAAACAAATGATAAGAATGGCTGAAGATCTTATAACTCTAATCAGGGGAAGCCAACCTCCCCCTTCTAAGAGACTTAGGACTGAAGTTGTTTATGAATCTTCTGAACAGGATTCTGATTTTTCTGATTCTTCTGATTATCTGGATTTGCCCTTATGTACTTATGAGGATTTTGATGCAGAGGACTCTATTCCCTCTACTTCCCCTCCAGAGGATTTTTCTTTTGGTGAAACCTTACATATACTCTAAGGGAGCATTTCCACTGGGAAAGCCAGGATTTTTCTGATTCAAAAAAGAGGCTTAGGGATTTCTTACTCCTGCCTCAGCATAGGCCTTTAGCTATACCTCCTGTACTAGACATTGTTGATGATGCCTTTTCAGAATCTAGTTTGCCCCCTGATTCTTTGCCTCCTGCTCCCAGAAAACCTGATGGATATTACAGGGTTCCTGATTCTCACAAGTTCCTTTTTAAAAATCCTATTGCGGATTCAGAGACTATTTCACAGGGACCCAAAGGCATTAAGGCTTCTACTGCTAAAAATCCTACCCCCTCTGATAGAGACTCCAGGGCGCTGGATAGATGGCGTAAGAAAATTTACACTTCTGCAACCTTGGCCTTTAAGGCTTTAAACTGCCAGTTTCATATGTTAAAAGTATCAACAACATGTTATTTGGATTCCTTAAACAGAAAATGATGTTAATTCGTGACTGCGCTGAAATTAATGAATTACAGGATTTAATGCATTCTGCTGAACAGGTTGGAAAACATACTTTGCAATGTGGATTTAATTCATTAGAGGCCTCTTGCAGAGCTGCTGTTACTGGGTGTGTGCTCAGAAGCCATGCTTGGCTTAAGGAGCAATCTGTGCCTGATCACTTTAGAGGCCTCTTGCAGGGCTGCTGTTACTGGGTCTGTGTTGGAAGATAAAGCTAAATCTACGCAGACTGTTAAAGATTTCTTACAAGTTCAGCCTCCTAGATTTAGTAGGCACTGGCCCTCTAAAAATTGGTCCTTTCCAGCTCCCTCCAGGTCTTCTCAAGCCAAACCCAGACACAGCAGAAACACCAAAGTCCCAAGGGGCACACAAGACTAGGCAGTGGGGGGTTTCTGCACCCAAACGTGGGAGCAGTAAGACTCCCCCCTATGGAAAACCGTCTCAGTGACTTGCTTTTAAAACTTCCAAGCACTTCCCAACTGAATGCTTCTTTAGGCGGAAAGAATAGTCTGCAGGCCAAAAACTGGGAACTCATTACCCAGGACAAATGGGTTTTAAATATAGTGTCCCAAGGATACAGATTTCATTTCCACACGTTACCAACACCAAGTGGGTGGCCAGATCTACCCCCAAATCAGTGGGCAGAGGCCCAAAATCAGGTACTCTCTCTCTTAAACATGGGGGCTATTCATTTGGTACCAGAAGAGGAAAAGGGACAAGGTTTCTATTCGAGACTTTTCCTTGTACCCAGAAAAGGCAATACATGGCGTCCTATACTGGACCTTTCTGTTCAAAACACCTTTCTGTTGATTCCAAAATTCAAAATGCTGACTCTCTTCACCAGCTGCTTCCTATGCTAGGCAAGGATGCATGGTTGGCAACACTAGACTTAAAAGAAGCATACCTGCACATCCCTATCAGGGAGTCTTGCAGAAGATACCTACACTTCAAAGCAGGCTACATGCACTATCAGTTCTCCGCACTGCACTTTGGCTTATCTACTGCACTCAGGGTATTCACAAAGTGTCTAGCTCCAGTCATTGCATTTTGCAGGCAAAGAAATATTCAAATATACCCATACCTGGACGATTGTCTAATTCAGGCAGAAAGAATGGACATTCGTTTTAATCATCTGGCCTTTGTTCAAAGGGTACTGACTTGTCTGGGGTACAACATAAACAAAAAGAAATCCCACCTGGTACCCTGTCAACAAATTATATTCCTGGGAGCAAGCTTGAATACAACTTCCCAGATGGCTTTCCTCACGCCAGAGAAAGGGATACATTTGACAACTTACTTCAAACAAGTGGCCACAAAAACCCAGCTATCTGCAAGGCAAATACTGCAAGCCTTGGGGTTCGTGGCCTCCTGCATTCTTCTAATTCCATATGCAAGGCTGCATATGAGGAAACCACAATGGTATCTCAAAAGCCTATGGTGTCAACATTCACAGGATCTAGAAGCAAGGATTCCTGTCATACCTTGCCTATGCCTGGAGTTCCTTTGGTGGGCAGAGGCCTGCCACCATTCACATTACCCCCTGCCACACAAATCTTAACAACAGACGCATCAGACTATGCATGGGGGGCTCACCTGGCAGGGAAGTGCATTCAGGGCAAATGGAACCCAAGTCAAATGCACCTGCACATAAATTAAAAGGAAATGTTAGCTGTATAGAATGCTCTGACAGCCTTCAGGGAACCACATTCTTCCAGGACAACTAATGGTAAAGACAGACAACACCACTGTTATGTGGTACATAAAGAAGTAGGGGGGTACACATTCTTACCTCCTCTGCACTAGCCATGGCATTGTGGAACACAGCCTTGAGCTACCAAGTGAATCTACAAGCTCAATTCCTGCCAGGAAAACTAAATACACTGGTAGACGGACTAAGCAGAAACCTCATGGACCCACACGAGTGGAAACTGGAACAAGCAAATGGGGGAGCCCAGCTATAGACCTGTTTGCCTCCCCCCAGAACCATCAACTGGACAAATTTTGCACAAGGATTCCCCACAAGCTAGCTTGGAAAGTGGAGGCTCTGTCCTTCAGCTGGAAAAACCTATCAGTTTATGCCTTTCCTCCTCTGCCTCTGCTCTCCAAGGTACTACTAAAGATCAAACAGGACAAGCCAAGGACGATTTTAATTGCTCCAGACTGGACTCGCCAACACTGGTACCCACTCTTGCACAGTGTGTCATGCTTGGCTCCATGGCACCTGCCTCACACTCCTTCCCTGTTGTCTCAGCAGGAGAACCAGATTCTGCACCCTCAGCTGCAAACCCTGAACCTAGCAGCCTGGCTAATTACTAATCTCTCCTTTACCATCCCTCAGTAAATCAGTGTTGGATATCATTTTAGAGGCAAGGAGGCCTAGTACTAGAAAATCTTATGCTGCAAAATGGAAAATATTCTGTGCTTGGAACCAATCTCAAGGAATGAACGTAGCAGTGCCCAATTTACCTCAGATTCTACAATACTTGACTGTGATGCTTCATGAGGGCCTGTCCTTTTCCTCTATAAAATTTCACGTCTCAGCCATTTCAGCTCATTATAGCACAGAGCCTCCCCTCTTCTCTCACCCACTGCTCAAGCAGTTCCTCAGAGGGGCCAAAAATTTAAGGCCACCCAGGAGAGCTCCAACTCCAGCCTAGGATCTTAACTTTGTTTTGGAGAAACTCACTCTTCCTCCTTTCGAGCCAGCTGCTACTGCAGATTTAAAATTTCTTTCCTGGAAAACAGCTTTCCTTTTGGCAATCACTTCTGCAAGAAGGGTATCTGAATTACAGGCTCTTATGGCAGTTGAACCTTTCATCATCTTTCATGCGGACAGGGTGTCCCTCAGAACCAATACCTCCTTCATGCCCAAGGTGGTATCCAGTGTGGCTCTTAATCAGTCCATTCATTTGCCTACCTTCTTTCCTAACCCACAGAACAAAGGGGAACGGATACTGCACTCTTTAGATGTGCACAGACAGCTTAGATTCTACTTGGACAGAACTAAACCTCAAAGGAAATCTGAACAACTGCTGGTGGCATTTGCTGCAGGGACAGAGGGGAAAGCTATTTCAAAACAAACCATTTCAAAATGAATAGGCCACTGCATTCATTTCTGCTATAAGCACCATGGAAAACCTATCCGACAGGGCATCAGACCCCATTCAACCAGGGCTGCATCTGCCTCTACAGCCTTTCTCAGGGGCGTCTATACTAGGGACATCTTAGAAACTGCTACCTGGAGTTCTGTACATACTTTCACCAAGCATTATCATTTGCCAATTTTTCTCTAAATCCAGGGCTGGTTTTGCCACTGCAGTCTTGCAGGGCCTTATAGCTGGTCCTAATTCTTTTTAAATTCCTCCTCCCAACCTTAGCTTTGGGAATCTACCCAAATGTAATGACTGCAACAGTGAAACACGAAGAGCATAGTACAGTTGTGTACACTTACCATAAATGTAGATGTTTGAGTGTATTCACTGTTGCAGTCCTGGTTACCCACCCTCCAGCCACCTTTTCTTCCTTTGGCTATACCTCTACTCTCACTATGCTCTAAAAGCTTTTTGGTGTATTTGCTTTTCTGTTGGAGGTATATCCTTGCATTTATAGATTTAATTACTTCCCATTAGGGGGGCACCTGACATCTGGGACAAGAAAAACTAATGTAATGGCATCGGCTGCATGTTTTATACCCCTGGCGACCTGACGTCATGGAGGAAAGGACAGCAACCGACACAGGACCCAAGACTTTGTTAATCTGGCCAACTGAGGGCTACTGCAAGCAGATACCCCAAATGTAATGACTGCAATAGTGAATAAACTCAAACATCTGCATTTATGGTAAGTGTACACAACTGTACTTTTTGCAGAGCTATTCAAGATGTCCTTTGTCAGTGCCC
Organism: Protopterus annectens; assembly: GCF_019279795.1. Taxonomy (NCBI): domain Eukaryota; kingdom Metazoa; phylum Chordata; order Ceratodontiformes; family Protopteridae; genus Protopterus; species Protopterus annectens. The sequence goes on along the minus strand of NC_056725.1, from coordinate 1,278,471,909 downwards.
CCCTTTGATGTTATCCCCTTGTTCGGGCCATTAGTTAAAGACACACTCACCTGCAGCAAACAAGAGGGAAAGACTCTGTCTGCCATAGGAATCAGGTTTTCTACCCCTTAATGGACTTTCTCTAGAAACCAACAAGGTGGTAAGAAGATGTAGCTCCGGAAAATCTCAGGGACCTTTCCAGGATTCACACAGAGATAGTTCCTCTAGTGGCAGAGGAGGAAATTTTAATGGTAGACATAGCCGTAGAGACAGAGGGGGCCTGCAGAACCAGGGCTTTAAAGATTCTTTTTTCGATAGGCCCTGTCAGTGGTCTTGAAACGCTGCCTGACTGTCCAACTCTGGAAGCAGTCGGGGGTTGTTTTTCTTTGCACCTTGCTACCTGGACAAATACCACAAAAGATTTATGAGTGCTGAGAATCATGTGCATAGGTTACTACATAACATTTTCCCTTTCCTTCTGTAATAGAAAAGAGGAAACTTCCTGATGTTCCACCCAGTCAGAGGAAGGATGTAGCACAGGCAATACAAAAGCTGCTACAGAAAAGAATCATCCAAAAAGTCTCATGTGACCAAATAGGATCACAGAACTTAAAGAAAACAGGGGATCTAAGACCCATTTTGGATCTAAGCAAGTTGAACCAGTGTATAAAAAGATGAAGTTCCGCATGGTCACAGTTCAGTCCATCCTGGATTGGATGTGCTGTATAGATCTCTCTTATGCGTACTATCACATCAAAATAGACAGATGGTCCAGGCAACATCTATGTTTTTGGGAGCGAGTCATTACCAGTTCAAAGCACTACCCTTTGGACTTACCACAGCCCCCAGGGTGTTTACCAAATGCATGGCAGTCGTGGCAGCTCACTTGAGACTCAAGGGATTCTAGGTGTTTCCATATCTCGATGATTGGCTCCTCACCACCACATCCAAGCATCAGTTTTTGCAAGCCAGGGACTAACTTGCTCCAGGTTTCCAATACCTTAAAAATCTCAGTTGCCAAGTCAGACCTAGTCCCAGTACATTCCCTGGAATTCATAGGGACTCTTTTGAATACTACAACTCAGGTGTCTTCCTTACCTCTCCATCGGATCACATCTTTGAGATATCAGGTTCAGTCTATACTCTCTCACCTGTCTCCCCCAAGATTAGCACCACAAGATCTGGAATCGATGTCAGCTGCCATACTTCTGGTTCCTCAAACTTGATTCTATATGCAAATTTTTCAGTGGACTTGTGTGGTACAGTGGTCCATGCTTTATCAGCCCCTGTCATTTCCCATAAGACTCACTCTAATCTGCAAACATCGTATTTGTTGGTGGATTCAGTCCAATGATCTGTTTCTGGACAGACCATTCATCTTTCCACCCCGAGTTGCCACAGTGAAAATGGCCCCTTCCCAACTGGGGCTGGGGAGCATTTCTTGGGAAAGATGGTCCAAGGCATGTGGTCCCCTCTGGAGACCAAGTTGCATATCAGTGTTCTAGAGATGAGAGCAGTCCTTCTAGCGCTGCAAGCATTTCAAGAGGTTCTCCCTTTGGGGATTATTGCAATTGAAACACAGCATGTCAGTAGTCTGGTACATCAGCAAGCAAGGAGGAACCCAGTCTTATTGACTGTGCAGAGAGGCCATGAGGATTTGGGAATGGGTGATCGCTTCAGACTGCTTTGTCGTTGCAGTGCACATCCGGGGAAAACCAGCATGCTAGCAGACAGGCTCAGCAGATCCATTCTGATGTCTCACTTGTGGTCTTTCTATCAATCGGTAGCAAATATGATCTTCAGCTGCTGGGGGCAGCCTTGGTGCAACTTATTTGCCTCACCCCTCAACAACAAGTGCAGCAAGTACTTTGCTCTGATCTCTCTGGGGGAACCACTGAGGGGCGCTCTGATTCACGATTGGCCCCCGGGTCTCTTGCATGCCTACCATCCTCCTCTGATTCCAAAGTTCTTACAGAAAGCAAGCAGGCTGAAGAGCTCAATCATCCTCATTGCCCCCTACTAGCCTCAGCACAGGTATGGTTCCCCTTGCTACGGTCTCACTTGCAATATCCTCCTTTGATACTGGAACCCACTCAGGATTGCCTGTTTCACCCATTGAGAACTCAACACCTCAGTCTCCATGTCCTTAAGCTAACCACATGGTTTCTCCACTTACAGTAATAGTTGGGTTTGAGGTCACACTTAGAACAAAAATTTCTTCGAATGGCTATTCCTCGAACAGTAATCCCCGAAGATCACTTTCATCGAAGAGTGGAACCATCATTAAAAAAAAGTCATTGAAAGGTAATAGTTGGCCAACAACAAGGAAGTAACCCATGAAGATGGGGGACAGTGCCCCCCAACTATATATAACAACTCTGAGATTGCACTGCAGAGGGAGAAGGGCAAATTTTAAAAGGTTTTGTTTAGTTTACCTTATACAGTGTGTTACTTCCTTGTTGCTGACCAACTATTACCGCTCAATGATTTTTTTTTTTTTATGATGATTTGAATCTTCGATGATCAGCTTGCCCCTCCAGGTCAAGAGGGAAAAGGCATCTACTCAAGGATCTTTGTAGTTCCAAGAAAGGAAGGCACTTGTAGGCTCATCTTGGACCCCTTAAAGCTAAACAAGTTTCTCAACATCCCAAAGTTCAAAATGCTTATGTTGCAAAAGCTACTGGCCATGATCTTCCAAGATGCCTTCATGGTCACTCTAGACTTAAAAAAAAATGCTTACCTTAGTGTCCCCATAGCAGACAGTCACAGAAAATACCTAATATTTGTAGCAACATGCTCTAACTTCCACCTCTATTTAGGCTGCCCACTGCTTCCAGATTTTTCATAAAATATTTAGCTCCTGTAATAACACATTGCAGAAAGATTGCCAAATTCTGGTAATAATGGCCACACAGGTAAAAAATGCACTGTCCAAAGCTAAGAATACAGCATCCATGGGACAAGATGACATCCCAGGCTGTGTACTACATGAACTGCAAAATGAACTGGCACCTCATCTAAGTGTCATGTTTAATCATAGCCTCACCTCAGGTTTCATGCCCACTGAGTGGCGCACAGCTACATTTATCCCATTCTACAAAGGGGGGATCCACCTTGGATCCCAGGAACTACCACCCCATCAGTCTGATGAGCCTGATCTGCAAGGCCATGAGACGTATTGTCATGGAACTTATAAACAAAGACATTGGCAACCTTCAAACACTGGACCCCAAGCAGTTTGGGTTCATGAAGGGCGGATCTTGTCTCCTGAACCTGATTGACTTCTTCAAATCAGTCTCCAGAGCCGTGGAGAAGGGTAAGCTGGTCCACACAGCCTATATGGACCTCGCCAAGGCCTTTGACACCATCCCCCACTCTGGAATCAAAGATAAACTTATTAAGCTAGGCATTAATCCCTACGTCACTCGATGGGTTGCCAACTGGCTTACTGACAGAACCCACAGTGTAAAAGTAGCCGACTCCAAATCCAACTCCAGACAAGTGACAAGTGGAGTACCTCAGGGTTCAGTCCTGGGACCGCTCTTGTTTGGCATCTACTTCTCTGAAGTACAGGCCCAACACTAAGGGACTCTGACTAACAATGTTCGCAGATGACTGCAAACTGGGAGCCATTATTGAATCCCCAAATGATGTGGATATTCTACAGAAGGGCCTTACAGAAACAGATGCTTGGTGCCAGAGCCATGGGCTCAAGCTCAGTGCCAAGAATTGTATAGTTATCCCCTTTGGGAAAAAAACATGTACCCGTGAATTAACACATAGGTGGCAGTACACTAAACACCGAAAGTGTGATAAGAGACTTAGGGACACAGGTGGACAGTGGTCTCACCTTCGATAACCACATCGCCACAGCAGTCAGGAAATCCTTTTATGTGGCACACCTCATCACTAAGGGCTTTTCATCCAGAAAAAAGGAGGTCATTGTCCCACTGTACTCATCCCTCATTAGACCCATTATAGAATACAATGCCCCATTTGGTATGTACCTCTGAAGACATCTGCATCAACTGGAAAGACCACCAAAATACCTCACTAAAAGAATCACAGGCCTAAAGCAGATGCCCTATGCTGACCATCAGAAAAAACTCCACCTATATTCTGTCGCATATCGTCTACTCAGAGGCAATCTCTGCTTAACATACAAGGCCATGTCAAACCCTGAGCTGTTGGACATGCTACACTTAAAGAAATCTCAATCCCTCAGAGACACACGCTCCAGGGATCTAAACCTTGTCATCACAATGAACAAAAGATGCTGGAGGGATAGGTTCCTGACCCAGAGACTCCCCAGCTCTGGAATAGACTGCCCATACAGTTTAAGCAGAGCCCCTCTTTGGCCATCTTCAAAAGGAACCTTGATGATTGGATGGGAGATAGGAAATTCACCCCAGGGATCACGTCAGTCACGCTGCTAGACAGGAGTCCAGGGAAGTAAATACTGTGGGAAGAAATAGCCAGGGAATTGTTATGGCTAGGCTTGTATAGGCCCTAGGCCCAATAGCCTAGTAACAACCTATGAACTCTGGAGGAGGTTCATATTTACCCCATATTTAGATGACTGTCTCGTTAAGGAAAGATCATCATTAGAGACCCTAGACACCTTGCAGATCACCATAGACAGATTTCAAAAGGTAGGTCTCACCTTAAATCTTCAAAAATCACAAACTCTTTATTAAACAGGGATCCTCTCTGTTGGAGCCCTCATAGATTCGTTCTCGCAGAAAGTCTGCCTTCCTCAGGACAAGATAGCTTTCCTGACAGGCTACCTAACAGTCTGCTTCCAAAGCAACACATTTCAGCAATGGAATTCCTAAGGATTCTGGAGTACATGGCATCCTGCATTCTTATGATCCTGCTTGCAAAGCTAAACATGCAAAAACTTCAGTGGGTCCTAAAAATGCTTGGGAACAGCATTCTCAACCCCTGGATACCCTACTGTCTCTCCTTCCATGCCTGAAGGAGCTTCTGTGGTGGAAGAGCACCATACAGCAGAATCCGGGGTGAATTTCTCTTTACTAGAAACAGTCAAGACCAGTCAAGACCACAGACAGCTTAGACATAGCTTGTGGGCCCAGTTAGGTTTCCTGAAAGTGCAGGACATCTGGACTACTCAGCAGAGAAAAGTAGATGTAAATCAGAAGGGACTACTAGCAATGTACCTGGCCATAAAAGCTTTTCAGCAAAGCTTAAGTTTGGGGACACTGCAGATTTGTACAGAGAACACCACAGTGGTGTGGTGCATAAACAAGCAAGGGCGAATATTGTCCTACCCTCTGTGCAGCTTTTCGTGGAAGATTTGAATGGTGGCTCATGAAGCAGGGCTAACTCTCTTAGCTTCATATATTCTGGGTCCGAACAGTACTCTGACAGATTCTTTTCTAGACCCCAATGAGTGGATGCTGAAGAGAGAGTTCTTGCTGGATCTAACTCTACAGTGAGGGTCCTGTCAATAGACCTGTTTGCCTGTCACCACTGCAGACAACTACAGAAGTTCATTTCTAGAACTCAACAGACAGGGACTTGGAAAATAGATAATTTCTCTTTCAAATGGGAAAACTGTCTCCTGTATGCATTCTCACCCTTTCCTCTGATCCCCAGGATACTGACAAAAGTGAGGGTGGACAAACCCAGCATGATCCTGGTGGCCTTATTCTGGATGAGGCAACATTAGTTCTCCTTCCTATTGACCCTCAGTGAGGGGAGATTCTACTTCCTACCACAGGAGGTAGATCTCAGCCAAGCCAAGGGATCTGTTTTTCATCCTCACATACCCACCTTCAGATTAACAGGCTGGAAGATTGGGTTTTGACACCAAGGAATGCCTCCTATCCCAAAGATGTGCTTTCCACTCTAAGAGAAGCAAGGAATCTCAAATACCAGAAAATCATACCTGGCAAACTGGAAAAGATTTTTTTACTTGGTGTCACAGCAAGAACACCAGCCTTTCTCAGGCAGACATTAACTCAGTATTGCAGTAGTTGTCAGTTCTAGTTAGATGGGGACTTTCCTACTCCAACTTAAAAGTATATGCCTTGTCCATATCAACTCTCCTGCACAGTACTCCACCTATCTTCTCGCTCCCCCAGATAAAGCTTTTCCTAAAAGGGGTAATTCATTTGATACCACCCAGGAGGAACCCTATTCCTGCCTGAGATCTAAATTATGTGTTAAGAGAAACTAAATTTGTCCCCCTTTGAACTTGCTGCCACTGCCTCTCTGAAGATGTTCAGCTGGAAAAACACTTTACTTATAGCTGTTACATCAGCTAGAAGAGTTTCAGAGCTGCAACCCCTCAGGTGTAAGGAGCCTTTCACTTTCTGTCACAGGGATAGAGCAACCCTCAGAACAAACCCATTCTGTATTGCCTAAGGTGAGATAAGAACTTACCCTAAACCAGGCTGTCCACTTACTAGTCTTCTACTCAAATCCACAAAATAGGACAGTGCAAGTATTTCATTCCCTGGATGTGCACAAGCAGATCAGGTACTATCTGGATAAAAAACCCTAATAGAGCAGAGCAATTACTGGTGGCTTTCCCAGAGGGTAAACAGAGTGGGCTTGACTCCAAACAAACCATTTAAAAATAGATGGCAAAGTGCATTAAGTTCTGTTACTCATGCCATGAAAGAGATCTGCCTAGGTATATTAAAGCCCATTCCAACAGGCATGTGGCAACTACCACAGCCACATGAAATTCACTGCTCACCTTTACAAAACACTATAACCTAGGCAATGTCTGCATGGCTAGAGCAGGTTTTGCTACTGAGATTCTGAAAAACCTTATTTGCTATTGCCATACAGATGACCTACCACCCACATGTTAGCTTTGGGAGTCCTTCCAAGAATCAGTATTGCAACACTGACTATGAAGAACATAGTATAGATGTTCTTCGTGTTTCACTGTTGCAGTCATCACATTTGGGTTATCCTGCCAGGGGTAGCCCTCAGTCGGCCCAAATACCAGAGGCTTAGTATTTCTGCGTTGGTTGCTGTCGCTCCAGGACTGATGTCAGGTCGTCAGTGGTATAAAGTCAGGCAGCCGACACCCTTACATCAGTCTTTCTTTCCAAGGAGCCAGAAGCAGAAGCAGTCCACATGAGTGCCGGTCCGACGCTACCTGAGTTTTCGTTTCCGAATTGAAGTTGAAGTCTTCTAAAGCTAAGTACCCCACTGCGGATCGTTTTTTCTTGCTCTAACTGATGTCAGAAAAAGTTAACAATTGTCTCACCTGTGGAAAGCAAATACCACACTGAGACTTCCATTCTGACTGTGTCACCTGTTTAGGCCCACACCATGATGTCCCCCGCTGTCGGTTTTGTGCTTTGTTCAATGCCAGAACTATATGTCATCGGGTCCTTATTGGAGCTAGATATTTTCACTCTCAGTCCTTGAATTCCCATATGGCTTTGTAAGCTGTCTGACTGCCGATCTTTCCAGAAAACGTAAGGATACAGACAGAGACAGATCGTAGAGGTCCAAAAGTGCTGACGACACTTCTGTTAAGCTAGTCGTCAGTTTTCCGGTCCTCAGTGAGGTGCTTTCGCAGCCCCTGAAGCCCGCTTCTGTGGATTTGCAGGCCACTACCGAGACCCTTTCGGAATCCGGTATGTCGTGAGACTCTTCTTTTGACTAAGGATCCTGCGGATGTCTCTACCTTGGATGGGTCCAGAGCCACTGAGCAGGCACCGGCTTCTGAGGAAGTACTTTGCACTATCAGTACTTGACACAGACCGACAACGTCTTTTGCATCTTCAGTTCTTTCTAAAACTACTGAGTTTCTAAGGCCCAGGGTACAAACTACACCCAAAAAACAAAGACCCAAGTTCAGGCAACTGCTTCCTTGCCTCAGTCTCAAATGCTTAAAATGGCGGAAGACCTTGTTATGCTTATTAGGGGAAGCCAGGTTACCCCTTCCAAAAGAAAAACAGACTTGTCCCCAGTATTTTTATCTGAACAGGAGTCTGATGACTCTGATGCATCTAAATATGAAGATATGCAACCCCTCTCTGCTTATGAGGATTCTGATGCAGAGGAATCCATTTCTTCTGCCTCTCCACCCGAGGATTTTTCATTTGGGGGACCCTACATACTTTAAGGGAGCATTTCCAATGGGAATGTCAGGACTACCCTCAGTCAAAAAAGAGACTCAGGGAATTGCTATATCTACCACAGCCATTCCTCTTATCCTGGATGTTGTGGATGATGTTTTTATGGAAACCAGTCTGACTCCTGACACCCTTCCTCCTGCTCCCAGGAAACCTGACAGTTATTACAGAGTCCCTGACTCTCACAAATTTCTGTTCAAAAATCCTACTGCTGACCTCGAGGTCATTTCTCAAGGACCTAAAGGAATCAAATCAACTTCAGCTAAGAATCCCACCCCCTCAGATAGGGATTCCCGAGCATTAGACAGATGGGGTAAAAAAGTATACACCTCTGCTACCCTTGCTATTAGAGCATTAAATTATCAGTTCCTTATGCTGAAATATCAGCAACATACTATGGAACTCCTCAAACAAAAAAATATCTTCTTTTCCTGCTTGTGCTTGTGCAGAAAATAAAGAATTACAAGAGTTAGTGCACTCTGCAAGTCAAGTAACTAAGCACACCTTACAATGTGGTTTTGACGCCCTAGAAGCATCTTGCAGGGCAGCAGTCACTGTTTCTGTCCTTAGAAGGCATGATTGGCTTAAGGAACAGACCTTGCCAGACAATGTCAAATCCAAATTATTGGACGCACCCTTGAACAAAGACAACTTATTTGGCACCAAAGCAGAAGAGGTCTTAAAATAGATGGAAGAAAAAAGCTAAATCTATGCAGACAGTTAAAGACTTCTTACAGGTCCAGCCACCGAGGCTCAGTTGGCATTGCCTCTCCAAGCACTGGTCCTTTCCTGCCCCCTCCAGGTCAGCTCAGCCCAAACCCAGGGGAAGCAGACCCCCCCCCCCCGCCAGACAACAACTCCGGGGAATGCAGAGATCTATGCAATGGAGTTCCTCCTCTTCACAAACAGGGAGTGCAAAGCCACCCCTTTATGGTAAGAACTCAGAATGACTTTACACTTCCACCCCCTACCTCTGCCCACCTGCTTGTGCCCCTCGGAGGAAAACTCTCCTTTCACGCAAGCAACTGGGCCACCATTACCAACGACTGATGGGTCCTCAACAAAGTGTCCCGGGGATACAGATTTTATTTCCACACTCCACCAACCCCAAAAGGGTTCCCAGATCTTCCTCCAAACCAATGGGCAGAGGCCAAAAAGCAAGTCCTCTCCCTGCTCTCCATGAGGGCAATACCGCATGTTCCTGCAGAACAGATAGACTGAGGTTTCTACTCCAGACTCTTCTTGCTACCCAGAAAAGAGGGCACATGGCACCCCATCCTCGATCTATCCATTCTAAACACCTTTCTGTTGATGCTCACCCTCCAGCAGCTTTTACCAATGCTTTCCAAGGATGCTTGGTTAGCCACCCTAGACCTAAAAGAGGCCTACCTACACATCCCAATCAGGGAATCATGCAGGAAATTGTTTCAGGGCAGGATCTGTGCACTTACAGTTCTCTGCACTACCCCTTGGCTTATCCACCACTCCCAGATTTTTCATAAAATGTCTGGCTCCCGCCATTGCTTTTTACAGACAAACAAATATTCAAATTTACCCATACTTAGATGACTGCCTGATTTAGGCAGACAATCAGGAAAAGCTGCTACAGCACCTGACTTTTGTAAAGGACCTACTGACCTTTCTGGGGTATACTGTCAACAAAAAGAAATCAAAACTAGTCCCCACACAAAAAATTGTATTCCTGGGAGCAAGCCTGGACACAGCATCCCAGATGGCATTCCTTACTCCAGAAAAACAAGCCTACCTAACAGGCTACTTCTCTCAAATAGCCACCAGATCCCAGTTATCCGCAAGGAAAATCCTGCAAGCTCTAGGGTTCATGGCCTCCTGCATTCTACTCATTATATGTATACCAGACTGCATATGAGGAAACTATAGTGGTACCTAAAAAGCCTTTGGTGTCAACACTCTCAAGACCTGGAAACTCTCATACCAGTGATACCTCATCTAAGGAAGGATTTCCTTTGGTGGGCAGCAGCATGCAACCACAACAAGGGACTTCCCTTCTCACAACCCCATGCCGCCCAGACCCTCACCACAGATGCATCAGACTATGCCTGGGGTGCACACCTGGATGGCAGGTGCATTCAGGGCCATTGGAACCCAAATCAAATACATGTGCACATCAACCAAAAAGAGATGCTAGCTGTTCAGCATGCCCTGACAGCTTCAGACCCCTACTCTCCCCGGGGCTTCTAGTGATCAAAACAGGCAACACCACAGTGATGTGGTATATCAACAAGCAGGGAGGGACTCACTCTTATACTCTCTGCAGGCTCGCCATGACCCTTTGGCACACAGCCTCAGCCATGCAACTACACCTGCTAGCACAATTCATGCCAGGCTCCCTCAACTCTCTGGCAGACAAATTAAGCAGAATCCTGCTAGACCCACAAGAGTGGCAGCTAGACCACAGAACCTTCACTCTTGTAACTCAGAAATGGGGCACCCCGAAGATGGACCTCTTTGCCTCCCACTCCAATCATCAGCTCAGCAAATTCGGCACCAGGGAACCTCACAGCAAGGCCTGGAAAGTGGATGCTCTATCCTTCCAGTGGGTGAACTTCTCGGTCTACGCATTTCGACCTCTACCACTTATTTCAAGGGTACTGCTAAAAATAAGGGAGGAAAAACCGAGGGCAATCCTGATAGCCCCAGACTGGCCACGCCAGCACTGGTACCCACTGCTGCGCAGCCTGCCACCCCTGCCACCATGGCAGCTGCCTCAGATCCCAACACTGCTGACCCAGAGGAATGGTGAATTCATGCATCCCCAATTGCAGACCCTCAATTTGGCAGCCTGGCTTATTCCCTGACCTCTTCTCAAGCTGACAGCCTAAGCAAACAAGTCCTAGATGTTATGCATGAGGGCAGATGCCCCAGCACTAGAAAATCCTATGCTGACAAGTAGAATAGGTTTTGCATCTGGATCCAGGCTAAGGGAGCCAGAACGGCACAGCCCTCCCTACCTCTCATCCTGGATTACCTAGCAGACCTACTACACAGGGGTCTATCCTTCTCTTCTATTAAAAGTCATGCCTCTGCCATCTCTGCTCATTACAGAACAGAGCCACCTCTCTTCTCACACCCTCTCATCAAACAGTTCGTAAGAGTGGCTAACAACTTAAGGCCACCCAGATGAGCTCCTACCCCAACTTGGGACCTTAACTTTGTGTTGGAAAAACTCACCCTACCCCCTTTGAACCTGCAGCTTCAGCAGTGTTAAAATTCCTCTCTTGGAAGACAGCCTTGCTTCTGGCCAGTTTCCTATTATATGATCAAAGACGCATTCTTTCGAATGCGTCTTGATCTAACTTGAAAGCACGAAACGGCAAAACACCAAAACGGCATATAAGCAAATTCTTTCCCTAGGAAAGAAATCGCTTTGCCGCCTTTGTTATTTTGCCATTTTCATCACTGTAGCGCGATCTCAGAGTTGGTATATTTAAGTAGAGGGTGTGGGGGGCACAGCCCTCCAATTTATGTAATGTTTTAAAGTTTTTTTTTTTTTTTTTGGAGCACTGATTTTTTTTCCCTGGGAAAAAATTTGCTGTTCTAAGTGTTTGGGATTGTAAGCTTTCACTTACATGGGGTCGATGAGTCAACATTCGCTTTTTTAAGCATTTGCCGATTTAATATAGACCCTTCTGGCCATCACTTCAGCTAGAGAGTGTCAGAGCTACAAGCACTCATGGCTGTAGAGCCCTTCATCATTTTCCATGCTGACAGGGTCTCCCTCAGGACTAACTCATCCTTCATGCCTAAAGTGGTGTCCAGTGTGGTTCTCAATCAATCCATTACTTTGCCCACCCTTTTCCCTAACCCACAAAACAAGGGGGAAAGGATTCTGCATTCTCTAGATGTGCACAGACAGCTCAGATTCTATCTGGACAGGTCTGAATCTTTCAGAAAAACTGATCAACTGCTTGTCAGCTTCGCAGCAGGGGCAGAGGGAAAGGCCATATCCAAACAAACAATTTCCAAATGGATAGCACACTGCATCCATTTCTGCTACAAACAGCACTGGAAACCGCCCCCAAAGGGGGTCAGGACACAGTCCACCAGGGCAACCTCCACCTCTGCAGCTTTTCTCAGAGGGGTCCACACCAGGGACATCCCGGAGGCTGCAACATGGACATCTGTTCATACCTTCACCAAGCAATACCAGCTGCCTATCTTCCCCAAATCCAAGGCAGGCTTTGCCACCGCAGACTTGCAGGGCATCCTAGCTAGCCCCTAGTCTTCTTGACTGCCACCATCCTTTTCTTCAGCTTTGGGAATCAACCCAAATGTGATGACTGCAGCAGTGAAAAATGAAGAACATAATACAATTGTGTACACTTACCATAAATGTAGATGTTCGAGTGTATTCACTGTTACAGTCCTAGTTTCCCTCCCTCCATCCCCCTTGTCTCTCTCTCTCTCCTTACAGGGAATTTTTGGTATTTACTTTCTACTGGTGGTGTTCTTCCACCATAACCTAGCTCCCTATTTGGGGGCTCTTGTCAGTTAGTGCAAGAAACATCTACATTTATGGTAAGTGTACACAGCTGTACTTTTACCAAAATTGTAGATATTCGAGTAGTTCACTGTTGCAGTGCATACTCCCAAACTCCAGTCCCTGTATCTGCTGATGGATTTTAGACAACTGAGGAAGTCGTGTTGTCCTCAGGCATCAGACTGTTTGTTCGCTGCTTAGAAAAACCTGAAGATGGTGCCCTTCTTATACCCTGATGTCCAGACATCAGTCGTTGGGACATCTGTCAGCTAGGGCTGATGGAAGGACTCTGAAAATCAGGCCGGTTGCAGACCTCTGCATGACAGAATGACACAAGGATCAGTATTGCAACATTAATGTATTTGAATATTTACAGTTATGGTAAGTGGGGCACAACTACTCAGTGTCAACGTCATTTATCTTTTTAAGTTTCTAGTGCTGGAATTTGTTAAAAGGTAGATGTTCGTTGTGTTTCACTGTTGCAGTATCTGCTTGCAGTAGCCCTCAGTCGGCCTGATTAACAAAGTCTTGGGTCCTGTGTCGGTTGCTGTCCCTTCTTCCATGATGTCAGGTCGTCAGGGGTATAAAACATGAAGCCGACGCCATTACATCAGTCTTTCTTGCCGTGTGGTGCCCAAAGCAGAAGCAGTTTGCAAATGCCAGTCGGTCGACTCCTGAAATTTTCTTTTTCGAGTTTCAGAACCGAAGTCTTCAACTAAAGCTAAGTACTCCCTTGGGGAAACTTTTTCTTGCTCCTTACCGATGTCAGTAAAAGTTAATAATTGCATTACTTGTAGAAAGAAAATACCTCACAAAGATTTTCATTCGTACTGTATTCCTTGCCTAGGCCCTGACCACAACGTACCTTGCTGTCGGCTTGTGCTTTATTTAAACAGCGCACTATCCGTCATCGGTATATTTTCGCTTCTAAATATTTCGGTTCTCAGTTTAATTATCCAGAAATGTCATCGGTTAGCTATCCGACTACTGGAATTCTGAAAAAATGCAAAGCTAAAGACAGAGACAGGCCGCCGAGGTCCAAAGCTGTCGACGACGCTTCTCCTAAGCCAGTCACCAGTTTGCCGGTACTCAGTGAGGTGCTTTCGCAGCCCCTTATACCCGCTACATCTGACTCGCAGGCCTCTACTGAGACCCATTCGGAGTCTGGTATGCTGCAAGATGTTTCAACTGCGGAACCTGTGGATGTCTCTACCTTGGATGGGTCTGGAACCGCTGTACAGGCACCGGCATCTGAGGGTGTATTCAGGCCTGTGGACTTGCATATTAAACCGACGCCTCTTTCTTCATTTAGGCCAAAATCTCGAACCATGCCTAAGAAACTGATGCCCAGGCCGCATGATCAGGCCTCTATGCCTAAAAAACAAGTGATAAGACTGGCAGAAGATCTTATAACTCTAATCAGGGGAAGGCAACCTCCCCCTTCTAAGAGACCTAGGACTGAAGTTGTTTATGGATCTTCTGAACAGGATTCTGATTTTACTCATTCTTCTGATGATCTGGATTTGCCCTTTTCTACTTATGAGGATTCTGATGCAGAGGACTCTATTCCCTCTGCTTCCCCTCCAGAGGATTTTTCTTTTGGTGAAATCTTACATACTCTAAAGGAGCATTTCCACTGGGAAAGCCAGGATTTTTCTGATTCAAAAAAGAGGCTTAGGGATTTCTTACTCCTGCCTCAGCATAGGCCTTTAGCTATACCTCCTGCACTAGACATTGTTGATGATGCCTTTTCAGAATCTAATTTGGCCCCTGATTCTTTGCCTCCTGCTTCCAGAAAACCTGACAGATATTACAGGGTTCCTGATTCTCACAAGTTCCTTTTAAAAAATCCTATTGCAGATTCAGAGACTATTTCACAGGGACCCAAAGGCATTAAGGCTTCTACTGCTAAAAATCCTATCCCCTCTGATAGAGACTCTAGGACGCTGGATAGATGGGGTAAGAAAATGTACACTTCTGCAACTTGGCCATTAGGGCTTTAAACTGCCAGTTTCATGTGTTAAAGTATCAACAACATGCTATTGGATTGCTTAAACAGAAAATGATGTTAATTCCTGACTGCGCTGAAAATAAAGAATTACAGGATTTAATGCATTCTGCTGAACAGGTTGGAAAACATACTTTGCAATGTGGATTTGATTCATTAGAGGCCTCTTGCAGAGCTGCTGTTACTGGGTCTGTGCTCAGAAGACATGATTGGCTTAAGGAGCAATCTTTGCCTGATCGTGTTAAAGCTAAAGTGTTGGATGCTCCCTTAAATCAGGACCGCCTGTTTGGCAACAAGGCTGAGGAAGTTCTTAAAAAGATGGAAGGTAAAACTAAATCTATGCAGACTGTTAAAGATTTCCTACAAGTTCAGCCTCCTAGATTTAGTAGGCACTGGCCCTCTAAAAATTGGTCCTTTCCAGCCCCCTCCAGGTCTTCTCAAGCCAAACCGAGACACAGCAGAAACCCCAGGTTCCAGTCCCAAGGGACACACAAGACTAGGCAGTGGGGGGTTTCCGCACCCAAACCTGGGAGCAGTAAGACTCCCCCCTATGGAAAACTGCCTCAATGACTTGCTTTTAAAACTTCCAAGCACTTCCCAACTGAATGCTCCTTTAGGCAGAAAGACTGGTCTGTAGATCAAAGACTGGGAACTCATTACCCAGAACAAATGGGTTGTAAATATAGTGTCCCAAGGATACAGATTTCATTTCCACATGTTACCAACACCAAGCGGGTGGCCAAATCTACCCCCAAATCAGTGGACAGAGGCCTGGGGGCTATTCAGTTGGTACCAGAAGAGGAAAAGGGACAAGGTTTCTATTTGAGACTTTTCCTAGTATCCAGAAAAGACAATACATGGCATCCTATCCTGGACCTTTCTATTCTAAACACCTTTCTGGTGATTCCAAAATTCAAAGTTCTGACTCTTCACCAGCTGCTTTCTATGCTAGGCAAGGATGCATGGTTGGCAACACTAGACGTAAAAGAAGCATACCTGCACATCCTTAGCAGAGAGTCTTACAGAAGATACCTACGCTTCAAAGCAGGCTACATGCACTATCAGTTCTCTGCACTGCCCTTTGGCTTATCTACTGCACCCAGAGTATTCACAAAGTGCCTAGCTCCAGTCATTGCATTTTGCAGGCAAAGAAATATTCATATATACCAATACTTGGACAATTGTCTAATTCAGGCAGAAAACCAGGACATACTTTTGAATCATCTGGCTTTTGTACAGAGGGTGCTAACTTGTCTGGGGTACACCATAAATGAAAAGAAATCACACCTGGTACCCTGTCAACAAATTATATTCCTGGGAGCAAGCTTGAGTACAACTTCCCAGATGGCTTTCCTCACCCCAGCAAAACAAATTCACTTGACAACCTACTTCAAACAAGTGGCCACAAAAACCCTGCTATCTGCAAGGCAAATACTACGAACATTGGGGTTCATGGCCTCCTGCATTCTTCTAATTCCATATGCAAGACTGCATTTGAGGAAACTACAATGGTATCTAAAAAGCCTATGGTGTCAACATTGTCAGGATCTAGAGTTCCTTTGGTGGGCAGAGGCCTGCCACCAAAACAAGGGACTACTATACACACTACCCCCTGCTGCCCAAACCCTAACATCAGACTCATCAGACTATGCACGGGGAGGGGGGGGCGAACCTGGCAGGGAAGTGCATTCAGGGCAAATGGAACCCAATTCAAATGCACCTTCACATCAATCATAAAGAAATGTTAGCTGTACAGAATGCTCTGACAGCCATCAAGGACCACATTCTTCCATGACAGTTAATGATAAAGACGGACAACTCCACTGTTATGTACTACATAAACAAGCAGGGGGGGTACACATTCTTACCCCCTCTACAGACTAGCCATGGCATTGTGGAACATAGCCTTGAGCTACCAAGTACATCTACAAGCTCAATTCCTGCCAGGAAAACTAAATACACTGTCAGATGGACTAAGCAGAACCCTCATGGACCCACACTAGTGGAAACTGGAACCAAGGATTTTCAACATGCTGACAAGCAAATGGGGGGGCCCAGATATAGACCTGTTTGCCTCCCACCAGAACTATCATTTGGAAAAATTTTGTGCAAGGACTCCTCACAGACAAGCTTGGAAGGTGGATGGTCTGTCCTTCAACTGGAAAAACCTATCAGTTTATGCCTTTCCTCCTCTGCCTCTGCTTTCAAAAGTACTACTAAAGATCAAACAAGACAAACCAAGAATGATTTTGATTGCACCAGCCTGGCCACGCCAACACTGGTACCCCCTCCAGCGCAATGTGTCACTGTTGGCCCAATGGCACCTGTCTCAGACTCCTACACTGCTGTCTCAGCAGGAGAACCAGATTCTGCACCCTCAGCTTCAAACACGGAATCTAGCAGCCTGACTAATTACCTAAGCTCTCCTTTACCATCCCTCAGTAAACCAGTGATGGATGTCATTTTAGAGGCAAGGATGGCCTAGTACTAGAAAATCTTATGCTGAAAAATGGAAAAGATCCTCTGCCTGGAACTAGTCTCAATGGATGAGCACAGCAGTGCCCAGTTTACCTCAGATTTTACAATACTTAACTGAGATGCTTCACAAGGGCCTGTCTTTTTCCTCAATAAAAATTCACGCCTCAGCCATTTCAGCTCATTATAACACAGAACCTCCCCTCTTCTCTCTTCCACTGCCCAAGCAGTTCCTCAGAGGGGCCAAAAATTTAAGACCACCCAGGAGAGCTCCAGCTCCAGCCTGGGACCTTAACTTTGTATTGGAGAAACTCACCCTTCCTCCTTTCCAGCCAGCTGGTACTGCAGATTAAAAATTCCTTTCTTGGAAAACAGCTTCCTTTTAGTCATCACTTCAGCAAGAAGGGTATCTGAATTACAGGCCCTTATGGCAGTGGAGCCTTTCATCATCTTTCATGCGGACATTGTGTCCCTCAGGACCAATCCCTCTTTCATACCAAAGGTGGTATCCAGTGTGGCCTTTAATCAGTCCATTAATTTGCCTACCTTCTTTCCTAATCCACAGAACAAAGGGAAATGGATACTGCACTCCTTAGATGTTCACAGACAACTTAGATTCTACTTGGACAGGTCTAAACCTCAAAGGAAATCTGAACAACTGAGGGTGGCATTTGCTGCAGGGACAGAGGGGAAGGCTATTTCAAAGCGAACTATCTCCAAATGGGTAGGCCATTGCATTCACTTCTGCTATAAGCACCATGGATAACCTATCCCACAGGGGATCAGATCCCACTCAACCAGGGCTGCATCTACCTCTACAGCCTTTCTCAGAGGCGCACCTACCAGGGACATCTTAGAAGCTGCTACCTGGAGTTCTGTACATACTTTCACCAAGCATTACCATTTGCCAATTTTCTCTAAATCCAGAGCTGGCTTTGCCACTGCAGTTTTGCAGGGCCTTATTGCTGGTCCTAATGCTATCTAAATTCCTCCTCCCATCCTTAGCTTTGGGAATCTACCCAAATGTAATGACTGCAACAGTGAAACACGAAGAAAATAGTACAGTTGTGTACACTTACCATAACTGTAGATGTTCGAGTGTATTCACTGTTGCAGTCCAGTCCTGGTTACCCTCTCTCCAGCCCCCTGACTTCGTTTGGCTATACCTGTTCTCTCCTTTTCAATGCTTAAAAGCTTTTTGGTGTATTTGCTTTTTTGTTTGAGGTATAACCTTGTATATTTATAGATTTAATTGCTTCCCATTAGGGGGGCACCTGACATCTGGGGCAAGAAAAACTGATGTAATGATGTCAGCTGCATGTTTTATACCCCTGACGACCCGACATCATGGAAGAATAGACAGCAACCGACACAGGACCCAAGACTTTGTTAATCAGGCCAACTGAGGGCTACCTGCAAGCAGATAACCCAAATGTAATGACTGCAACAGTGAATACACTCGAACATCTGCATTTATGGTAAGTGTACACAACTGTACTTTCTGATCAGACCCTTGGATCAGGCTTGGCCACTATTTTTAACTCATGGAAGCCTACAAACTCTTGAGCTCCCCATTACCCATAATTCCTTGCCGCTATTCCTCTCAGATCTCGTTTGCCGCTCGTCGCATCAAGATATGGTTGCTGACTTGTCTCAAGCTCTAACAGTAGGATTTGCTTACACAACTTTTAAAATTTAAAAATTCTTTCACTTAACCTTCTTTTCTCTATCCGATCTTTTTGCTATTTCCTGTTTGCCAGAAATAGAAATAATTTTTTGTAAATCTTCTTTGAGAATCCGTATCTCGCTTACTCCTCTCTCTACTCTCTAAAAAATGCATACATATATATATATATATATATATATATATATATATATATATATATATATACATATATATACATATATATTATATATATATATATATATATATGTACATACATATACACATATATGTGTGTGTGTATATATATATATATATATATATATATATATATATATATATATATAGATATATATATATATATATATATATATTTATAAATAGCAACTTGGTTTTTCCGTATTTTTTGTGTGTGTATGTGGTTCTGTATTTCCTATGTTAATTTCACTTCTTTCCTCTCAGTATCCTAAACATGGCAGAAAGGGGTTTTAAGAAGTGTCTTAGATGTGGACACAAAATGCCTTTTTCAGACGGGCATGCATTGTGTGTATAGTGCTTAGGACTGGAGTATCTGAATAAGCGGTGTGTTATCTGTGAGGCAGTTAACCCACAGGCCATCACAGAGAGGAAAAATGAACTGATTTTGAAGAGGTTGCTGCCTACAACTTTCTCTCAAGCCATCACTGGGGCTAACCCTGTAAATCACGCAAAAAGATCCAGGTCCATTGATGTTCCATCTTCTGCGGAATTGAGAAAGAAGTTACCGAGGTCGAATCTGACTTCCCTGGTTTCACTCAAGTCTTTGGATCTGACAAAGATGGTTTCCCCAGATCCTAAAAAGAAAACAACATCGGATCATAAGTCCTTGGATCTGAAACCCATCCCCTGAAGTGTCTAGTTGACTGGTGCCTTCAAGGGCACCCTCTCCCTTCCTAGTGAGGTGCTCTAGGCCTTCATCCTTTAAAATTAAAAAAAAAAAAAATTAAATTAAAATAAAAAATAAAAAAAATGTAAAAATTTTTTGGAAAAGTCTAACTGAAACTAATGTGGCTAAGACATTGAAGGAGTTGGTCATGAAACAACTTCAGTGGATTGCCATTAGAATCCCTACCCCATCGGATCAGGGACCTCCATTAATGTCCACTCCTTCTCCTCTGACTAGACACTTGGTTTCAGAGTTTTTCGGTCAGACTCAAGGAAGCTGGGTTCCTCGGATCCGACAGTGACTCTGACTTTGTTGGCTCTGACTTTTTTGAATCCAGATGGCTTTTGGAGCCAGGGCTTCCATGTTGCATCCGGGGTGTGCAGTCAACTCTGAGGTTTTCGGAGCTGTCTCTTCCTCTCGGAGCTTCAGTGTTCAATAGTTTGGCTCTGGCTTCCTCCTTGGGTGAACAGCCTGCAGAGGAGGAGGATGCTAGAGGACTAAGGACTTTCTCGCTCTGCTGTGTTGGTCTCCTCTTCCCTGAGGAGGTCAGCTTTTGAGGTAGTGAAGAGGGTATTCACTACCTCGAAAGCCAACCTCCCCAGGGAAGAGGTAGTGAAGAGGGTCTTTTCAGAACCTTTAGATCAGGTGGGTCCTGCCCTCTCAGCTCCATCCTTAACCACTGTTTTATCTTGTGAGCCTCACCACTCCATGCCACGAAGACAGACAGTCCAAAGTTTCCAGAATGCCCAATCTGGGATTCCTTCCTCTTTTGACACTTCCCCCGGATCATCCCACTGAGGAAGTCCCTAGGAAGAGACGGTGTAAGACGAAACACCTGGACTCACCCCCAGAGTCTCTCGCTACTGATACCGACCTCAGTGAAGCCGAAGGGTCCCCCATGTCACTAGCCGATGACATCTCCTTTGGAGACATCCTCAACCTCCTTGTCCAAAACCCTTCTCCTGAGGAGTCAGCATGTCTGGAAGCTTTCAGGACCATCCCATCTAAATCCTGGGTAGCCCCGTTGCCCGACGATTTGGTGGACCTAATTTGTCAAAAGGCTTGGAAGGAACCTGACTTGACCAAACTCATCCTCAAGAGACCAGATAAAATTATGGCACTGCCAGTAGAAATGGAGTTTTGGAGTAAGGATGTACCTGTCGATGCTGTGGTTGTGATGGTGGCCACAAAAAAGGAACTCACAGAGGAGAGTTCAGCTGTCCATCCTCGTAATAAAGAGTCTAGGGTGAATGACAGGTTGGAGAAGTGAGCATACACTTCAGTGACTTTTGGCATTTGATCGCCCATTTTACTAGGTTGCAAAAGGATCTACTAGACTAACTTTCCAACTCGTTGACAGGGACCACGACTGAAGGAACCCAAGAGTCTGTGCCCTCTCAGATGGCTACCTTACAATCAGTTTTGAACTCTTCATGAGGCTTATCTCCATTGCAACAGGAGGTGCTTCAAGAGTGGTGGGTTCAAGCATATCTATAAGGAGGCATGTCTGGATGTGCCTGTGTGATTTTGCAGAGCCTTTCAAGTCTTCTTTCGTCAACACTCCATTTGATGGCTTCTCCCTTTTCAGACCCACTATTAAAGAAACATTTTCCAGGTGTGAGAAGGACGGAAAGACCTTGTCTGCTATTGGAGTACATTTGTCGAACCCCCCCCCCCCAATCAGTGGGAAGGTCACAAGATGTGGTTCAGAAAATCTCAAGGTGCATTCCAAGACGCACGTGGAGCTAGTTCTCCCAGAGGAAAATGAGGAAACGATAATGGCAGAAGACACCCTTATGGCTGAGGAGGCCCACACAACATACAGGGTCCAGAGATACTTTCTTTGACAGGCCCTGTCAATGCTCCTGAAAGGTGGCCTGATTGTCTACCTCTGGAGGCAGTCAGAGGTCATCTTTTCTTGCACCTAACCACCTAGCTTGAAATAACAAATGACACTAGGGTGCAGAGGATAATTACCAGAGGCCATACTGTACCCTTTTCCCTACCACCCCCAATATGTACAAAGCTTCACAACACTCAACCCAGTCAGAGGGAGCATGCAGGCCTACAAATTCAACAGTTGCTCACAAAAAGAGCCATCCAAGAGGTCCCACCAGAGCAAATAGGGTCCAGAACTTACTCAAGGTTCTTTTTAGTTCCAAAGAAAACAGGATACTTGAGACCCATTTTGGATCTCAGTGTATTGAACAAGTCTGTCAAACACATCAAGTTCTGGATGGTCATGGTACGATCAGTTCTACCTTCTCTGGGGCAAAATTGACTGGATGTGCTGTATAGACCTCTTGGATGCGTACTACCATATAAAGATGAACAGATGGTCCAGGAAGTTCTTACACTTCCGAATGGGAGCCAGTCATGATCAGTTCATATTGCTGCCCTTTGGTCTCACCATGGCCCCCAGGGTGTTTACCAAGTGCATGGCAGTAGTAGCAGCACACCTCAGGCTGCACAGAATCGGGGTATTCCCGTGTTTGGATGACTGGCTCATCACCACCCCAACCAGGCATCAGTTGGTACAAGCAAGAAACCACATACTGAGAGTTTGCTTAGATCTTGGCATCACCATAAATCACAACAAGTCCAGCTTGCAACCCACCCAGAAACTGGAGTTCATAGGCGCACTCTTCATTACACAGTCCATGATCGCATCACTCCCAATGTCACGGATACAGACCATCAGGAAAAAGGTCAACAGAATCATTTACAGTATGAGGGCCTCAGCCAAAATGGTACTACAAACTTTAGGCTCCATGTTGGCAGCTATAATTCTGTTGCCCTTAGTAAGGTATCACATGAGAATTTTACAATGGATGCTGCTGACAACAGTGGTCCTTCTTCACTCACCCAATGTCCACAAAAATAATAGTAACACACACTTGCAAAAGTTATCTTCTATGGTGGATGCACTCTTGCCAGCCCTAACAAGGCTAACCGTTCATACTTCCTCAGCCCAAGGCCATAGTGATCATGGACACCACTCAAATTGGGTGGGGGGCATTACCAAGGGATGATAGTCCAAGGCACTTGGTTCCCCAAAGAGGCTAATCAGCATATTAGTGTTCTAGAGATGAGGGCAGTGCTTCTAGTGTTGCAGGCACTCCAGCACTCTCTTCCTCTGGGAACAAAAACAGATAACATGTCAGCAGTTTGGTACATCAACAAACAATAAGGAACCAGTCTTACCTCCTGTCTCAAGAAGCTCTCAGGGAGTGACAATGGATGACGGCTTCCAATCGCTTTCTGGTGGCATACAAACTCAGCAGGTCCATTCTGTTACCTCACAAGTGGTCCCCTCAGACAAAAAGTGGCAGAATTGATCTTCTGCCACTGCAGTTATCCTTGCTGCGATCTCTTCACATCTCCCCCTAAACAACAAGTGCAGCAGCTTCTTTGCCCTAGTCTCCCCAACGGAGGAGTCACAAAGGGATGCTGTTCTCCACGATTGACCCCCGGTCTGTTATACGCCTATCCCCCAACTCCCTTGATTCCAGGTTTCTGCAGAAAGCAGCCAGATTGAAGAGCACAGTAATCCTCATTGCACCTTACTGGCCTCGACAGGTATGGTTCCCCTTTCTTTGACTTCATCTTTTGTTTCCACCTTGGATTCAGGATCTGACTCCAGACCTTCTGCCCTATCCGACAGGACTAATTCACCCAGACATACGAAGTCTAAAACTGACCGCATGGTTTTTCCAGTTCCATTGATGTCCAGGCAACCTATGCTTTCTTCCCTTGTCTTTTCTATTATGTCTTTGTCCTATAAAGCATCCACCAGAATGTTTTACAAAAGCAAGTAGAAACGTTTTGCTTATTGGGCTGAATGAAATCTCATAGACCCTTTTACAGCTCCCATATACGCAGTTCTAGAGTTTCTAGATGGTCTCTTTGATGAAGGAACTACTTCATCAATAATTAAAGTTCATCTAGCAGCAATTTTGAATTTTCATGTCAAATTCCAGGCTTCTCCTTTAGCTTCCTCAAAAATTTGTAAAGTATTCTTGAAAGGTACGCTATTATTTAGACTCCCTTTTATGACCCTGCCCCTCCATGGGATCTAACTCTAGTACTGCAAGCTTTTACTCAGTCTCCCTTCAAACCTGCAACCAAATGGGATTTGAAATTCTTAACCTGGAAGACAGCATTTCTAGTGGCTATAACTTCAGCTAAAAGGCTATCAGAATTCAAGCTTTATCCTCAAACCCCCCCTTATCTAATTTTTCATAAGGATAGAATTTCCCTATGTATCAATGCTTCCTTTCTACCAAAGGTGGTGTCAGAATAAAATATTCAGACCATTAACCTCCCAGTGTTCTTCCCAAACTTAAGTAATAAAGTGGAATATTTGTTGCATTTTGCTTGATGCACACAAATGGTTAAGATTCTACTCTACTGTACAAAGGACCTGAGAAAGTCTGACCAACTCTTCATCTCTTTTGCACCCCAGAGACTGGGAAAAGGTGTCACTAAAGTGTCTGTAGCCAGATGGATTATAGAATGTATTTCATTTATGTACAATAAATTGAATATCCCTCTCCTCAAACCCTTGAAAGACCATTCTACCAGGTCTGTGGTTACCGCTGCTGTTTTTCTTTCAAGAGCCTCTGTGAATGATATTTGTGCAGCTGCTACTTGGCCAAACCCACATACCGTTGTCAATCATTAGAAATTAAATTTGGTCTCGAGGGAAAGAGTGGCCTTTGGTTTGGCCATTCTTAGGAACATCCTTCCTTAGGGCCACCCAGGGCTTAGGTAGCTGGGGACTCTGGACCATACATTGATGTTGAATGAAAGTTGACATCATCAGGTAAAGAAGTTATGTACTCACCGTAACATTACATCTGAGTTGTCCATTTTCATTCACCATCAACTCCCCACCCTCCTACCCCCGTCCATACCTCTTAGTGCAAGAAATCTGGACAAAGCCATAAGTAAAAGTGGGACAAAGACCCAAAAATAGGGACAATTTTTAAATATTACTCTTACAAGCTTCGAAAGTTGATAGAATAACAGGTTTTGCATTAGCACGTATTTTCTAAAGGGTATGAAGTCTGAAACACAAATATCTCATTATTTTCTAACTTCGGTCTTTAATGATTTGCAACTTAATTTGCCAAAAAAACCCACAAATTTTTGAAAAACAGACCAAAGATATGAGGCAAAAATCTGGACATTCTATGAAAATCTATACAGTTGAAAGGTATGCCCCTGTCTATACATAAGAAGTGAGGATGTGAGGATTCAAAGAACACCTTAAATACCTTACAGCTTGATCTCCATTGATGGTCTTCATATGTAGTTGCTACTATTTTCTTTCCTTTCGAGTTGTATGTATTATCTGAGGGGAGGAGAGAGGCATTATGGGTAGAGAGGAGCTCAAGAGTTTGTAGGCTTCCACGACCTAAAAATAGTGGCCAAGTCAGATCAGCGGGACAGATCCGAACCCATACATTGATGGGGAATGAAAAAGGACAACACAGATGGAACGTTATGGTGAGTACATAACTTCCTTTCAGTTACAGTTACAAAGTAATAGTTACAAAGTAAAGATTCAAACAGAGGATAGAATGGAGAGCCAATGTCATCAATAGCAGAGCAGTGTATCCCATAAAAAACAAGCCAAACAAAAGAATATGACACTGCAATGTAATAACCACAGCCAATGGAATAAACTTACGTGTAGCTTGTTCTGATATGCACTGCATGGTAGGAATAGCTCATACCACACTGCTGAGATGGAGATCGGTATAATTTGTCTACTTTTGGGGGTGAAGAAATTTGAAACCCTCCACTAAGTGCAAAGGTGATCTGAGCCTACAAATACAGAGCTGTCAGGCTGCTGAGAGAGAGAAAGTGAGACACCGGGCAGTACCTTCTTGTCTGCTTGTATATGAGAAGGTGGAGGAATTTGAAAGCTCCAGAAAATCCATTGGCAATCTGATCTTATAAATAGCTAGCTGCCAGGCTGTTCATCTGTTGGGGGGGGTTGAACTTGAACCTCCACAAAATTCATTTGCCTTATGAGTTTTATAAATAGGGAACTGCCAGGCTGCTATGATGAAGCCTAGGAACTCTTTCTTATCTGCATGCTTTTGTTTGTGTGTGTGTGCGCGCGTGTGCATGTGTGTGTGTGCATGTGTGTGGGATGGAGGGAGTTAAAACATCATCAAAATTCAGTGGCAGTGTGAGCCTACAGATGTGAAGCTGTCAGGCTTCTGAAATGGAGACTGGCAAAACTTTCTTGTCTGCTTGTGTGTGTTGCGGAGGCTAGAATCCTTAACAGAGTTCAGCAGAGATCTGAGACTACAAGTGGGAAGCTTTCTGCTGAGGTACCAAGTTGTGGTCACAGGGAAAATCCCAAATTTCATTTGTAGAGTTTTGTGCCTTCTGTTTAATGCACAAAGTCCAGCAGTTGTCTAGAATACATCTTGAAATAGATGAAAACTTTTATTTTATTGGGACATTATGAGGCTCAGACATTGTCCGAAACAGCCAGAGTGGTAGGGGCAAATTCATTACTGAGCTTATTTATTTAGTTAGTTATTTTATTCTGAATTTGTTAACTGGCATAGAACATTGATCCCACTGGACCCATTTCAGTCTCAGTCTGGGGAAAATAGGTACACAAAAGTTGCGTGGCATTATATATAGAGTGAATGAAAAAAAATGCAATATATATATTTATAGACCAAGTGAATGGCGTAGTCGGTTTGAGGAAATAAAGGGAATAGATAAATGACATTGTATACAGAGTGAGTGAAAAACACAGTATATATGTGCATGATATATAGAGTGGAAATCAGAGTTGGCATGCTGAAAGAATCGCAATCAAAAACCGAGTCAGAGCAAGATATGTAGATGGAAGAAGGTAATGAATAGGTTAAGTTACATGACCAGAGAGATAGCAGTTGCATTTCCTAGAGTCTTTAAATAAGCTGTTATTTGTGAATGGAAAATAATGTAAGAGGAATTATCTTTAAGAAAAGAAGGGAAAGATTCCCACAGTTTGGGAACCAAGGACTAAGAAAGCGTGGTGGTCTGTGTAGCAAAGCCCAGTTTGGAGAATTTGGAGGGGGAACATGAGTGGTTAAAATGTCTAATGTTGAATGGAGCTGCATTTAAATCCTTGAGGGTAAAATTGAAACCTAGCTTTATTAAGAATTGTCAAAGGGGTTTGAAATGCTGCGTCTTGCAAATAGACATGCACAGTTCATGTCCTGTCATAGTCTAGTATAGTACATTATTGTGTGTTTCCACTGGGGCATTAGTATGACATTTGCTGTAGATGCATAGTGCTGTACTGGTCCAGACAACATCTTCACCGAACAGTCATTACACTAGAATCAGAAGTATATATTTCTGTACAAGAAAGGATTTCTTTCTTAGTTGTAACTTACAGCAGCTGGAATGATGTGTTCTGCGGCAGCCAAACTGTGTGCGTGTGTGTGTGTGTGTGTGTGTGTGTGTGTGCGTGTGTGTGTGTGTGTGTGTGTGTGTGTGTGTGTGTGTGTGTGTGTGCGTGCGTGTCATATCCACTGCTGAGCTGTTTTTAAGTCTTTTAAGGTAGAATTGCAATCTTCGGAGCATGTTATACTTAAGTGCTCCATTATGATTCCCTGATAATTTTGTTAGGAACTCGAATGAGGATTAACATATGGCCTTTAATACATATGCACTGTGCATAGTGGCTCATAGACCTTCACTGCCCCAGTCTGACATTTTGCATTATACTCCCTGTTCGTTGGAGGCAGTGTGTAACCTCCTGTCAAGGATGCAAACTGCATCACTGGCCCAGAGTATATTTTTACTAATTTTCCATTATCTTGGAAGGAAAACTCACATATATAGTGCTCCAAAGTTATTTATTTTCATTTGTAAGATGCTGTGGCTCAAACTCCATGAATGGAAGCAGACAAAGTGTGTGGTCAAGCTCATTACTGAGCTGCATTTACATCCCTGGTAGTAGAATTAATATTATGTGCATATTCTGAGTATCCTTGTAAAATTCTGTGAAAAGTTTCTTATGAGGTTTCAAAGTGAAATTGACGTATTCTTTTCTTGTACGTGTGCTTTGTGCAACAGGTAATAGGTCTTCACTGTCACAGTCTGACATTTTGCATTTTACTGTATTTCCATTTGTTAGTATATGACATATACTCAGAATGTAGTATGCGACACTTGCACAGACTATATCTTTACTGAATTGTCACAGCATCAGAAGTAATAAATGTATGTATTTTACCCAGTGAATGATTTTTTTGAAATGTTATATGCCATAGTTCAAAGGCCAGTGTTGGAAGCAACTAAGGTGTAATTATCCACTTCGTCATTGAGCTGCAGTGATATCCCCAACCGTAGAATAACAGTTTTAGGGACATTTTGTAGTTGGCCATAGCACTGCCATTGTCTAAAAGTTTCATAGTAATGTGTCAGTGAGGGTAACTATGTAAAATGTTGGGGCTCACATTGCTTAATCCAGAAATGTGAAAACTGAATGGATACGTCTGAGATTGAAGGTTCTTAGAATATTTCCTTTTTTCTAAGGTATGATGATCTTGGTATTAGTGTACATATATTTGAGGTGGTATTACCCTCATACTAGTAGTGCAGGAGGGCTTGACTCATGCAAAAAAACTTACTTTTTTTCGATATATATATATTCATATATATATATATATATATATATATATATATACATTTTTTTTTTGCATTTTTCTGTCTCTTTTTTTTCAGTCTTATGAGACTCAGCAGTACCAGTGGGAGCTATCAATGAGGGTTTGACATGTTGTTTTTGATACATAATTACCAAATGTATGGGGTTCAGAGACCCTATAGCTCCATCACCTGATGCTTTGTGTTATACTTAGGATTCCTTTGAGGGATATATATTTTTCTAAGCCTATTTTAGCCAGTATTAGTGCAGAATGACTTAATTGAAGTGTCATTGCATCTGAAGTAAAAGTTGTATATATTTCACATGAAATTTATGTTTTTTTCAGTCATAACATCATGGCTCAAATACCTTGTTTGAAGCATTTAAAGTGGTGAAGTCAAATTCAATGTTTAGGTGCACAGAAGTCTCTAGGGGTGGAATAGCACTTTTAGATACATTGTTTAGCATCCTTAATTCACCTGCTGCAAGTTTCATTTTGAAGTCTGAAAGAGGAGGTGGCCTATCATATGATCTGATGTTGTCAGTCTTCCTCTGTTCTTGACTTGTGGGTTACAGTTCCGTTCCTCAGAACCAATCCAGCCGTTTTAAAGCTCATGTCAGCCAAAAAATCTCTCGAGCTGCTAGTCTACCCACAATACACTTCTCTACATTACCTCAGATCTCGTTTGCTGCTCTTGCGAGTAAGACAGGTCAGCTGACTCTCTTGTAATGAAGTATTTTATAATTATTTTATAACTAGTTTCTGGAAAATGTTGTAATTTTTCCCAGTTAGGTTTTCTCTTATTGGACTACTCTTGAGCGAGTGTTTCCTTTACCTCTGGTGTTTCTTTTCCCTACCATCGCTGGGAGTCTCTTCTTTCTTTTTACCATTTGGTGACTTTACTACCTTTATTGGTAGTTTTTCTTCCGTTTTCTGTCTGTGAGCTTTCTTTCTGATCCTGTTTTCTGTCCTTCTGCTTTTCTATTTCTCTTTGATAGAAAAGGCAGAAAAAACAAAATCCTCTACAACAGGCTTTAAACAATGTTCTGAGTGTGCCTTGAAAATGCCAAACTCAGATAATCATGAAAAATGTATTTATTGTTTTGGTGTACTCCATTTGATCGTGGATTGCTCCATCTGCCAAGGTTTCAGTAATAGATCCTTGACAGAAAGAAAGATTAAACTGTTCCTGAAAGGGCTTCTTAAAGCCCCTATCAAGGAAGCCTTGTCCAAGGCTGACCAGTCTCCTCCTGCCTCTGGATCCAAGTCCTCTTGTTCGGTGCCGATGTCTCCATCGGCACTGATTGTCAAGAAACACAAGCACGCTTCCAAGGTTTCATCTTCTGAACTGAAAGTTAAGGTTTCGAGGCTCTCGGAGCAGACAAAATATCTGGGACTGACAGCTTCACCGGCGCCTTCTACACTGGCTACGACAATTGTTACTAGTATAGCGACCATGGCTCCAACATCTGTGCCAACTACCATTCCAACCAGTTTGGTGCCCATTTCACCCTCGGTGCAGACAGTACTAAAGTTGTTGTTGTCCTCAGAACCCAGATCTATTTACTCTCCATCCTTGGACCCATTCCATGGTCATCTCCCCAGTCCATTCATGGAAAGACCCGAATCACCTTCTGGTTTATCCATGTGCTCCACCAGAAGTCTTTCTGAGGCCAGTGTTGTTAGGTTGGTGGATCAGATCTTGGCAGCCTAAGGTTTTCCGTCCTCTTCTCAAGACCCTCTCCCCTCTGGTGCAGTGGATGTTTCTCCATCCACCATTACATATTCTCCTCCTCTAAACTCGACACAGGCTTCAGAGTTTTCAACTTCAGAGTCCCTGGCACCGATAGCTTTGGCGCCAACAGCACTTCTGTCTTTGTCACCGAGTCTAGCCCTGGCTCCCTCAGTGCCTTCGGCACCATCGGATCCCCTGGACCGTGTCTTCACCATCAAGCCCAGGGGATTTGAGCTGGCTCCAATTTTTTCCATGGAGCCGACCGGACCCCTTTTGGCTGCATCCGTGGTGAACCCTTCCTTGGTTCTGGTCTGTCAGGTGGGGCTCTCAGGACGGGGTGTGACCCCAGTTCCGAGTTTGTCTGTCTCTGTTCTAGGCCCACCCCTCCTCAGGGGATCCTGCCTTTCATGCTATGGGAAGGGCTTTAGCTACTGCGTTTCATGTGGTCCCTGGGTTATTGGAGTCTTCCTCTGTGACCCCAGGTTATTCATTTCAAACACCAACCTCTACCTCTGGGCAGTGTGCACCATGCTCGCAAGACTTGCTTTCTAAAGGCATTCCCTCTTCTGAGTCTTCCTCAGATGTCCCCACTGAGGAGCCCCCTCAGAAGAGATTGGGTAAGAAAAAATACCTTGGTTCTCCTGAAGAATCCGTCACAGAGGATACGGATTTTGATGAAGGGGAGGGTTCCCCATGGTCACCCCTGGAAGACGTCTCCCTTGTAGATATTCTGGAGATCCTAAAACAGAGGGGTGATTGGAAGTGCAAAGACCCTTCCTCGGAGGAATCTGTGTCATCATCTCTCTCTACTCTTCCCTCATTAGGCCATTCATCGAGTATAATGCCCCATTTGGCATGTATCCCACTAGACACATACAACAGCTGGAAAGACCGCAAAAGTACCTCACGAAGAGGATCCTAGGCTTTAACACATGTCCTACACAGACAGACTCAAAAAAACTACAGCTATTCTCTGTCTCATATCGTCTACTAAGTGGTGATCTCTGCTAGATTTACAAAGCCATGTCTGACCCAGCTCTGTTAGAAATGCTACATCTAGAGAAATTCCAATCCCTCTGCATCACATGCTCCAGAGACCTCAACCTCATTACCACAATCAACAGAACATGCTGGAAGGACAGGTTCATAACCCAGAGACTGCCCATGCTCTGGAATAGACTTTGCATGCTTGTCAAGCAGAGCACCTCATTGGCCCTCTTTAAGAGAAATCTTGATGAGTGGATGGGAAATAGAAAGTTCACACCGGGGATCACTCCAGTGGCTGTACTTGATAGAAGCACTGGGAACTAACGTTGGGCAGCAGGATGCAGGGCTAGGCTTGTAAAGGCTCCAGGGCCATTAGCTTAATACACACCTATGAACCCTATGAGTTCACTGGTCTTTACTGTAATTGACATTTTGCGTTATACTTCACTTCCATTGGGTGTTAGTATATAACTTCTGCTAAGACTGTTGTATGCAGCTCTTGTCTGTTATATATGCTTACTAAGCTGTCATTACATCAAAAATAAAAAAAAAACATACACACTTTTCCAATGTAGGTAATTTCTATCACTGGAATGTCAGTGCAGTGAAGTATACTATATATATATATATATATATATATATATATATATATATATATATATATATATAAAATGTTGTGCATTTTGGGATCACAAACTAAGTGCATTCTGTAATTGAGGAGTTAAAACATATTCTGATACATTTTCTGGAATATTTCACGCAGTCATTTATGTATTGTTTGGTACTACTAATACTCGTATAAAGCCACATGAATTCTTTGGTCTTTGCTGTTCATTTTGTAGCAGACTTGTACGTTTTACATTTTTTTCGTGGCTTTCAAACTTAGTGTAAATATAAATTGTATTATTAGTGAGTTCTTATGAAATGAAAAAAATATATTCTTTACTCACAAAGAATATTTTCTATAGATTTCAGTGTAGCAAAATCTACATATTTTACTTTTATATTAGGTTTGTTGTTATTTGAGTTTATGCTGTCTGCTTTCCCTGATTGTCATTATACATATGCAGTATAAAGGTGACCACACATATGTATTGCCTTGAAAATTTCATAAAAATATCTCCTTTAAGCACTGTAGATAGTAGTTTGAAGTTAGGGTCAAATTCATACCAGAATGACCTTTTGCAGTAGGCAAACAGCTGCATTTGCAGAACAGTCATTTGAAAATAAAAGTATAGCTTTCAGCTCTCTTCAGAGAAACAAAGCTGTCAGAAACTTAGTATAGAAAGTCATGACTTCAGCTCTAAACAGAATGTGTTTTAATGTAAAAGTGGTGTTTTGATTCTTTTAATTTTTGTCTTGTCAAATACATAAATAGTGTTTTCCTTAAAATTTAAGCTGCTTCTAATCCTGTCTTTCAAGATAGGAGCCCAGTCTAATTAAGTTTTATAAATAATTTTACCATTAACTTTCTGTAAACATTTTGTAAAAAAAAAAAATTTCAAACTTTTGTAGCTAAGGCACTTATATACACAGAGCAAACAGCTTGTTTGGTAACAATCCTGTGGTTAGTAGTCTGTAGTTAAAGGGTTAAGTGAGCATTATGTAAAGTCATGCTATGGATGCTAGTGCTAATAATTGTTGAACGTTGTGTGGTTTTCATATTTCACTATAGAAGTGTAGTCTGTTAAACATTATATAAGAAAATATTACATTTTTCAATAATGACATGTTTTGATTCTTGCAGTTGTGTACATTGCAACGTTGTCTACTCTGATGTCGCAGCGCTCAAGTCTCATATTCAAGGCTCCCATTGTGAGATCTTTTACAAGTGTCCCATTTGTCCAATGGCATTTAAATCTGCCCCAAGCACACATTCACATGCCTATACACAGCATCCTGGAGTCAAGATAGGAGAACCAAAGTAAGCATCTATTTTATAACTTTTGCTTTCTTCTGTCTGTCTGTCTGTCTTTCTTCTATTAAAATGTTTATTGAACCTGCCTTTTTAAGGACTTAAGTTGTACAAATAAGTATGGAAATATAACGTCCAATGCTAATTATAACAAGGCATACTGGTTTAAAGCTTCAGAATCTGCCTTTCTTTGCATTGGTTTGAAGTCATTGTAATAAATTTTACTTTGTGGTAGGTTAAATTTAATAGGAAAATAGGGCCTAGAGGCTAAGTTTAAACATCAGCTCACAATCTAAATGTCAGTGTTCATTAGTTATCTGTGTTATCTAAAATGAGTTTAAGTTAAATTTAGCCTATGTATAGTCCATTACAGTGTTAAAGAAGAAAAAGTATGTAATCGAGTCTGCTGGAATGCTGTCACATTTTAAAGTCTGCCTTAAGAAAGTGATGATATTCGTAAACAAGTAAAATGTGTAATTGCTAATACATTTTACATGATTTGTTACTGCAAAGATTTTAGAGAATTCAGAAATCTTACACTGCCGTTGATCAAAACACATCATTGCTTTTTATGTCTTGCAGTAGCCCACAACTGGATCTGTAGAAAAAAAAATCATAAAAAATATATTTAAAATGCGCTTTTGTTTATTGTATAACCACACTACATCTCTTCATGTGTGCTGCCATTGAATGAGCCAGCTAGCTTGTTAGACTGAAGTTGTCTTTTTTTTTTTTTTTTTTTGTGAAAGTACCATGTAGGTTTTAAAACTTTGTGTCAAAATAAAACAAAAGACTAAAAGCTAACTCTGATGCAAGTGAATAGTTTATCAAATTAATCAGTGTTTGTTTTGCACCATTAAAACAGTGCTTTTCAAAGATAAGACAGTATTAAAACTGTGATAGCATACTTTTGAAAAAGAGTCCGATGATAAAAAAAAACAAAAAACAAAACAGCCTGCCATCTTACTGCAGAAGTAATCAGTCGTATGGGTAAATCAGCATCGTCTTACCTTGCTGCACCACTCTACATTGCTGTGAAGTATTTTGGTCCTCATACACACGCACGCGCGCGCACACACACACACACACACACATATATATATATATATATATATAGGTTCCCTTTTAAATCATCGAATGTTCAGAACATCGAAGTTCTGATCATCGAGACCAGAACATCGATGTTCAGAACATCGAAGGTTTAAAGTGGAAGTGCCAGGTAAGTGAGATTGTGGAATGTAGGGTGTGTATGCAGGGCAGCAAGGTGCCCTGCATATTGTGTGTGTAAGTGTGTGTGTGCCATCTGAGTGTTGGCATTGCAGGTAGGGTATGTGAAATCTCCCGTTTACCGCTACCACATATAGAGGTAAACAGGAGATTTCCCTTACCCCACTGTAGTGCGATCTCGGAGTTGGAATATTAAAGTAGGGGGGGGTGTTTGTGATTTTTTTTTTTACGGTTCATTTTGAATTTTTGATGTTCTGAACATCGATGTTCTGGTCTCGATGTTCTGAACATTCGATGATTCAAAGTGAATCTATATATATATATATATATATATATATATATATATATATATGTGTGTGTGTGTGTTTGTGTGTATACATATTCCCATTTTTTTGGTAAATCATTTGCAAATGTGCATTTTCACTATACTGATGTCTTCGAGGGTAATTAATGAACTTTAAGCTTTGTGACGTTAGCATGGGAAGGCATCCCATCATTCTTGCAAAGGGATGCATGCATCCATGTAGTCTGTGAGTACATCAGCTCTATAGTGCTATTGCCAAGACATACCTAAGTTTATTTTAGCCATTGTTTAGTTAAGTGTTCATGAAGCTTTTATTAAAAAATATTGTAAATACACATGGACTTTGTAGTCACTGTTAAATCTGTAGCTAGAAGGGGGATTACACTGTGGCATATGTTTAGTGCTGCCATTATGAACATGGACAAATCACTTTATACAGTTAAACTAAGGACAGTTTTTTTCATATAACCCTTGATTTTCATGAGCACTGCAAACATTCTGGCACTTCCCTTCATTGTAAAGCAAACCATTGTCACAGTCCCCCCCCCAAGATATTTGTTATTTTATGACTACTCTTATGAGCTAAAAGGATGTTTTGAATCATTTAGTAAAACATGCTTGGCCAGAGCATTTTATCTGTTGCCTTTAACAAAATTAGAATATTGCTCTCCCCCTTTGCTTAAATGTGCATATTTCCAGTATAAAAAGTTCCACAGTAACATACAGTTGCTCAAAAATACTTTCAGTATGACATGAAAAAAATCTTTAAACACATACAATTGACTGCTAACGAAGATGCTGAAAAGTATTTCCTGTTTTCATGTCATCTACAGACTTAACAGTGACTACAAGGATATGCACTTTGCACAATTTCTAATAGTCCTTCAACACTTCTGTTTCTCTTAAATGTAAACCTAAGGTTGCGTTCTACAATGTCATTTATCTGTTGATCTAAATGTGAACCATTGTTTTAACAAAACATTCTTTAAAGATGTCTTCTCATTCTAAAGCTTTACTGTTTCACAGTGTTAAACACTTGTTAAAAAAAGTGTGATAGACAGTTTCAATTTCTTTTTAGAACGTGGTGTACAATCATACCTTTCATAAAAAATAGAGCTTGTATCATGACTCACCCTCATTAATTGATT
Organism: Protopterus annectens; assembly: GCF_019279795.1. Taxonomy (NCBI): domain Eukaryota; kingdom Metazoa; phylum Chordata; order Ceratodontiformes; family Protopteridae; genus Protopterus; species Protopterus annectens. The sequence goes on along the minus strand of NC_056725.1, from coordinate 1,278,436,226 downwards.
TTTTTTTCAATATTTGTCTTAATATGACTTGGTTAACAGCTGTGTAAATCAATGAATGCTTCTTTTATACTGTTTTTCTATAATTAGGGAATTGGGAAGCACCCATTTCTACACATATGCCCAGATATCAAGAAATGCTGTAGAAGTAGGACTAATAGTAATTTTTGTTTGAGTTTGTTGTCAGAGGTGCTTACAATCTTGAGTAAAGTACTGCCTCACCCTCTTTTCTCTCCTCTCTAATCAACAATAACACAATTCAGAACTGTTTATGTAAGTTTACTTTTCCAGTGCTCTGTCCCCTCCATTTATACATTTTCTCTTTTCTTTTCTTCATACTGTTACATAGTGTTGTGTGCTAGGTGAAGTGGTATCCCGAGCAGTTCCACAGACTGGTGCCCCTTTAATTTAAAGCTGAGGACAAAAAAAAAAAAAAAAGTCTTCCACTCCGAAATGTTACTGTAGTATATTCTTTGCTACAGGTACTAATACACTGACCCCTTAGATGCAGTACTGACATGCATTACAGAAATCCCAATATCACATGCTGCTTCTTACATGAATGTACTGCGGCTGTGCAACGCTAGCCCCCTTCACCCCACCCTAGTTATAGGTCTAGTTGTGTAGCCCCCAGCTTCCACTTACAGGTTTAACTATTCCTTTTAGACATACACACACTATACTGCTGCAGTTATTCCTCAGGCACTGTCGGTCACAGTCAGCCAAATGATGCAGAACCCTCTTGTGTTCTTCCCCCACAAGTGGGAATGGCTCACCAGTCATGTTTATAGATACTTTGGATGCTCCTGGTTATATGCATTAACATGCTGGTTTGATGTTGTACTTTTCATTCTACCTCACTGATGGGTTACAGATCCGATCCTCGGATCCAACTTGGCCGCATCGTCCATACTTCAGATCCCATTCTTGAGTTCCTCCCTCTTCCCATAAAGCACCACACTACCTCTAACTCCTCAGATCTTGTTTACCACTATCGGGGTGAGACAGAAGATTCCACAATCTTGAGTGGTAAAAGGATTTAACTTATCTTATTTAATTTATCTAGTTTATCTGATTTATCCAGTTTAGCTAAATTCCTTTTCTTCTTGCATTTCCTTCCTCCCATGGCCTGTTTAAGGCTAGAAATATTGCTTTTTGTTGAGGTTTGAAAATTTCCAGTTGTTCATCAAATGCTTGAACTCTTCAAATAACAGCATACTTTTGCCGTTCCTACTCCAAGTCGTAAAGTTTTAGACACTAATAAGAGCATTGTTGCTTAGGATGTGTCCCAATTGTTGCCTTGTATGGTTGTCTTGTTCCCTTGGGATTGTTTATGACGGTTAAAGACAGTGCTGTTTGGGTGAAGAGTCTGACTGGGTTTCATGCACTCTTCTTTGTTTGCTGTAGACAGCATGGAGGGAATGGGCCAGGGATTTAGCCCTCTGAGAGTTAAGTAAATAAGAGGATAGCACTCATTTGCTACAGTACATGATACTTCTCCTCATGCGAAAGCTCTGTAACACTTTCAGCACCATACCATGTTGATGGTGTATAAAATTGCTTTTGCAGGATCTTGGTATTTACATTGTCCTTCTTGACTGACAGTCTGCCGCTGGCCATAACTTTCAACCTCCTAGAGCAAGAAATTTGGACAAAGGCCCAAAATAGGGACTGTTTGTACATTTTGCCCTTATGGACTTAGGAAGTTGATAGTGTAACAGGTTCTGAATTAGCATAAGTTTTTCTGAAACTCAAGTGTCTGTTGTTGTTTTCTGACTTAATCTTTAATTCTTAGCCAGTAGTTGCCAGAAAGCCGCAGTTTTGCGAAAAACAGACCAATAATGTGAGGCAGAATCTGGACATTCCATAAAGATCTGTACAGTTAAGAAGGTATGCTGCTAACTTGTGTGCTATAGTATCACTGCTAACAAGTCATGTATCTCCCTGATTATGGACCTTTCTGCTTCTGCTTAGAAGCTGTCTTTATGCCTTTTAAAGTGTTCCCTTGTTCGTGTTTTTCCAATAACGATACAAAAAAGAGAGAAAGAAATGGAGGGGAAAAAAGAGGAGGAGGAGGAAGAAGAAATTATTTATTTATTTATTTACAGTTTGTTTGCCAGGATAGTCCAATTGGGCCACAAGGAGCCCATTTTCAATGGAGTCCTGGGGAGAAAAGCTCCAGAAAAATACAAATACATAGTACACATTGCACATTTACATTACAGATTAATGCTAAGTAAATATAATAAGAAAAGGTTAACAATGATAGAATACATCAGTATAGTTTGTAAAACAGGAATAAAATTTGGGGATCCAGCTCCTTGTTAAGGTTTCTACCGGGGCTCAACCCCCGTGAAATAGAAATGGACACACTCAACCAGGAATTCTGCTCCATGGTCACAGATCCAAAGTTCCTAGGGACCTCCGTCAATTCATAAAGCTTTGAGTCTGCCAGATTCTACTTCAGGATGTCTTTGCCACTTGTATGCTGATCACTTCGGATCCCAAGCCTCCGAATCCAAATAGCTGAGTTATTTTTTTACTGTGAGAGGCTAGGCATCAGAGTGGAGAGTAGGTTAATGTGGACATCTGTGCAGAGTTTGTACTCACTCACCTAACTTTGGGGGGAGTGTCATCTCATGTGAATGAGTGCGTAACTAATGTTATATAGAGATAGTCGGACTTGCAAAGCACGAACAGCAAGAGACGCTTCACCTTACTAAAGGAGCTGTACTTAAGCTGCCCTTGCCCAGCTTGAGAAATCACTCAAGATTGGCCAGATAAGATCAGTGGCTGAGATGAGACAGTATATAATCAGCCTCATAACCCTAGTTTAGGCTACCCTATCTCAGAAGCAGCTGAGCTGTTCCTTTTTGGATCTGGTGCCTTCAGAACAGAAGCCTTTGAGCTGTCAGTCTCTCCTCAGATCAGGGATTCTAGCATCCAAAGGGTAGCTGATGGACTGGAGAAGCTAGGCCCTTTCATGAGATCTGTTTCTCTCGGATCTGGAGTGATTTGGCTAACAGCAGGCTTCCTTCAGATCTGAGACATCTCTCGGGCTCAGTGAGTTTCTTTATGTTTGTTGACCTTAAACCTGAATAAACATTAAGGTATTTAGCTCAGATAGGTAGCAGCGCACGTCCTGCTTTTTTATCTGCCTTTTAGGCACAAATAACTAACTTTATAAAGTTGAGAGCTTGTTTGGTTGTCTTTCCTCCTCCTTTCACAGGAAGACATGGATGGCTTGATAGGAGAGTCTGTGCCAAAAGCTGTAGGGGCAGTGTTTGGGAGTTGACCTCCAAGCTCTGCCTCGATGGAATTACTCTTCCCTTTTAATTATATCTAGGAATATTCACACCTGGTTTGGCACTTCTCTCTCCACTTGACATAGGCGGCTTGTTAATTGCTCATTTCCCGGGCCCCTGTTTGCAAATGTCATATCCTAAAACCCCTTCTTACACTTATCAAGAATATCAGAACTTGCAAGAGGTTTGGTATGCTTGGCTAGGCTTTAAAAGCCCCTTATGATCATTAGCCTATTGAACTTCTGTGAACCAATGAGCCTAAGGCATGGACTTCAAAGCAATCCACCCTAGCACAGGTCTAGGGGGATGCATTTCCCTGCCTTAGGTCTCTTATGCTGAAGGGGGGACTCTCCAGGGGTTTTCTCTTCCCAGTGGTGCTTCCTTCCTTATCCCTGTCTGAAACTGGCAGTCTAACTGAATAGTTGAGTGGGATCCTGTTTCATAGTACTGGAGACGATTTCCAAATCCTACATGTCCTTTCCCCCTCCCCACGTTCAGGACTATGTTTTTTCCTTTTGGAGCTTCACAAGTCCCCCCAGATATACTTGTTTACCAGCTGTGAATTTCTTTAGTCCATAAAACTTTCATAAGTTTGCTTCTATGGCAGATTCCCCAAAGTCTTCCTAACAGTTTTCTAATTCTTCATTAGATCTTCCCAACCAACTGTTGCATTCCCATTTCCAAATGCTGCAGGCTGTCCCATACCTTACATGGACCAAGACTCCTCCAACGCTATGATGCTTTGGGTAATCCTTTAGAACAACGTTGTCTAATGCCTCCTTCAGTGATGTTTCCCTCCTTAGGGTAGCACTGAATTAACCGGTCATCTGTTGCTATTACAACAAAGGAATAAGGCCAAGTATGCCACCGGAATTAAAACCTGTCAAATTCCATTCATGTATGTTTACAGCAAGGCAATCAGCATGTGCCGAAAAAGTGATATCAGTCATTACCAATTCAGAGCTTTTCCTTTTGGACTCATCTCAGCCCCCAGGGCGTTTACCTAATGCATGACACTGGTTGCAGCTCTCCTGAAACTCAAGGGATCCCAGCTGTTCCATATTTAGATAACTGGCTTATCACTTGCCCTAACCAGGCAGCATCTACTACAAGCCAGGAATTACCTTTTTTTCTTTCAGCTCTCCATATCCTTAGGCATTACAATAAATCTAGCAAAATCAAATCTATCCCCAGTACAGAATTCCTAAGGTATAAGCTCCCTTTGGATACTAAGGACCAGATAGCATCTTTGCCTCTTCATCGCATCACATCATTAAGAAATCAGGTAAGGGAGTTGCTCTCACTTACGTTCTCTTCAGCAATACCTATCTTACATACTCTTGGTTCTGTATCAACTGCCATTATACTAGTCCCTCTAGCAAGAGTTTTTATGCAAATCCTTCAATGGCCTTTGGCGGTTCAGTAGTCCATTCTTTTCAGTCTCTGCCTATTCCTATAAAAGTTACTCAAATTCGCAAACATCATATCCGCTGGTGGACCCAATTGGGCTACTCCTCTTCTAGTCTAGCTGTTTTTCTTCCTCCTCCGTAGCCACAATGACCACAGACACCTCCTACTGGGGTGGGGTGGGGACATTTCGGTGGAAAGTGAAACAAGGACATGTGGTCTTCCCTGGAAGCCAAGTTACATTTCTGTATCCTAGGGATGGGAGCAATCCCTTTCCCTTTTCCAATGTTGCAAATCTTTTAAGGCACTCTCCCCTTATGGACTATTACTATACATACTGACAATAGGTCAGTAGTGTGGCATACCAACTAACTAAGAGGAATCCATTCTTACCCTCTGTGCAGAGAGGCCATGAGTGTCTAGGAATGGGCAATATCATTAGACTGTTTTCTGATTGCAGCACATATGCTGGCGATATCCAGCATTCTCACTACTGCGGTAGACTGTTAACTGTTTGGGTTATGCCTTGCCAAAGATATACTGACCAACTAGTCTTCCAAAGTCTCTGGCACCCCTGCACACATACTTCCCCTATGGATCCAGAGACCCAGCAGCGTGCGTGACATTTTTTTCAATACTTTCTTGTCACCTTGCAATAGCACCTCTGGGCTTCTCAAGATTGATGATTAACTCTGATCTTCCATTTCTGGTAGATTAGTCCCCTTTGGAGAGCACTCCCACATAGAAATTATATTTCTTCTGTTTTTAACAAGAATTGAGACTGGGTCTCTCTAAGAATAGTGTCAATTTACTGTGTTGACATTTTGCAAAAACATCTTATTATATGATCTATTTTTACTTGCTGAGGCACTTCATGAGGGAAATGTGTTGTTTATCTACTTTTTATGAGTGAAATGAAGTAATCATAAGTTTCAAGGGATTGTAATTATATTTTGATTCTTGTGTACATTTCATGACAACTTACCTTCATTTTTTTTTTAATTTAACATTTGTTGACTGGGAAAGTCCAACTAGGACAGAGCCTATTTTCATCGGAGGCCCAGGGAGAAACGTTCCAGATGCATGTTTTTAGAATGTGGGAGGAAACCAGAGTACACAGAGAAAACCCACGAGAATGCAGGGAGAACATGCAAACTCCGCACAGAAGGCACCCCAGCCAAGAATCGAACCGGAGAACCTCTTGCTGTGAGGTGACAACTTTAACCGCTGCACCACTGTGACGCCCATTTTTCCTTAATTCAATTACATTTTCTGTGAAAAGGGACTTCTAAATTGTGGGGGATCAAAGTGTATTGCTTGTGCATTTACACTTGTGATATTTAGGGAGCGGTGTAGTGAAATGTAAGTGTATGTACTGCGTGTGAACACTAGAGTTGCAACTTATCTTTCATCTGTTTTGTTCTAGCAGTGCTTACTGACAAACAGACTTCTCCATCAGCAGGAACATGGATACGCTTACTGGTCCTGTGGTTCCTTCTCTAGCTGTACCTAAAAAAGAAGAAAACAAATTAAAGAGCCCGTGCCTGCAATGTGGGCTCAGTCTGTGCCTCAACTATTGGTGGGTGACTCTGTAAGGTCCCTGTGTTGTAGTCCCTTCTGCCACCATCCACCAGGGTTTAGCCTTGTCATCTGCGGCTGTTGTAATGTCCATAGTGGGCATAGGGAACCATATTCTTTGGGTATAGGAATTTCTCTGTGAGGTTCTTCCCAGAGTGGCTGGGGTAGGAAGCCTGTTTCCTGGGCTGAAGTGTCATCCATCATCAGTCAGTCTCCATCTAGGGATGTTCCTACAAAAAAGAAATAAAGGGTTACACATGTTTCTTCTAAAGATGGTATGTCCGTTAGTAAAGATAAACTACTTACCTTAGCTAAGGGTGTATTGCAGATTTTGAATCTTGTGGAACAGCAGGAAAATTAAAACATGGCTCTTAATTCCACAACTCTTAAGGATGTTTTATTAGAGGATTTTGGTAATGATTGGGACAAGGCTTTTGCCTTTTGCTGTGTTTTCCTCAAAACCACCTTAACTGATTCCGAGAAAAAAGTGTTTTCACGGTTTCTGCTGTAGAGAAGTTTTCTTTTTCTGACACTGTGTCCAGGATGGCTAATGTATTTTTGTGGGAACACAGGGATGTTCTTGTCTCCTCAAGGAGATACTGTGTTGTGTTACAAGTGGATATGCCGCATACTGCAGTTATTCCTCTTATTATGTCAGTCTTGGAGGATGTTTTTGATTCTGTCTGGAATAGTCCTGATAGTCACTCTTCAGTTCCCAAAATTTGCAGATAAACTTCAGTAATCTTCAGTCTAACAAGTATTTGTTTTCTCACCTCAAGTCTAATTCAGCAGCTATTTCTATTTCATCTCCAGCTGCTAATAAGATTCTGGTCAATGCTAATACTTCTCCTTTGGTCAGGAATGGTAAAGCCTTTGACAGGTTTGGAAAGATCATTTTTTTCTTTCAACTCTATCCTTCAGAATCCTGAATTACCGGGCTGATATGTTGAAGTACTTGTTTGAGGAACTTTTCTATCACATTACTCTCAGAAGGTAGGTCCTTTCCAAATCCTATTATTGCTACTCTTTCTCAAGTATCTAAACAATGTTCTTCTGTTCTCATGTTCCAGTATTCCAAACCCTTGGATGTGAGGATGTTATGGTATGGCATCTGTCGCCCCATTGATCGCTAGGGTTGATTCGGCTGAGCTGGCTGTGTAGGTGGGTGTCCCCTTCCTCCTCACTACTCAATGTACATTACTCCTGATGCTCTGCGCTTAGTTGAGTAGCTTGGAACACTCATAATGGTTCAAGCATTGATTTTTAAGATTTATTAAAGGAAAAGTCTGCCATCTCCTGCAGTTTAACTCAACTCTTGGGTTTCTTTTCTCCTTGCAGTATTCCAGTTATGTTTAGGTGCCAGAAGCTGGTGAAACTTACTTGTAGTACCCCCCCCCCCAGCAGTAGCAAATCCCACTCAGATCAACTCCCACCACTGTCATGTTACTGATGTCTAGGGTGGAATATAAGGCTTTTTGTCAGGTTCATAGAGTAGTAGTAGGCTAGATAGCCTCATGAGCCTTTTTAAGCCTAGCCAATTGCCCCATTCGAGAATCAGACCTTCTACTTTGTGGCTGTAATGTAAACACCTTAACCATTACTCCAACCCTCAAGCATGCATTTTCTGAAGGATAATATGTCTAATGGGGCAGGTTTTTTTTTTTTTTTTAATATTGTTCTTATAAAATCAAAGTAGCTGGAATAACAGGTTTTGTGTTAGTGTGCATTTTCTAAGGGATAGGAAGTTTGAAGTAGGGACACATTTTAAACATTGAACTTATTAACTCAGAAAGATCCTGGAACAATTGGTGTTAATGAAACTTTAAAAGGATATATAATATATATATTTTTGCTACTTTTAACACTGTAGTAACACAGTTGTGTTCATCCTTTTGGCTGTAAATCAAGATGAACACGCCCACACAGATGGGCAGCTCCACTTGTGGGGATGGGGTGGGGGGTGGGGGGGATATTACAAGTAAGTTATGCCGGGAGAACAAAAAATGGCAAATGTCATGAAATTTTACAAGAAAAAATATTTTCTGGCTTTTTTCTAAATGTCACAGACAAATGTGTATTACATTTTAGTCATCTTAATTTCATATAAAGCAGTATGAACAACATATGTTGCATATTACAGTTTCTATTTTGGTAATGAAATGAAAATAATACTTTTTCATTTGAAGATGGTATAGTTTGTCCTGCACAGGCAAGTTTCAGCAAGAACATTATACTTTGACTTACTAAAAAGATGACAGTTCTAATAGTTGACCACATTTTTATGTAGTAATCCAGTTGTAAGCTGTACTTTCAGTAACTGCAGAAGTTTTATAGAAAGTAGTATTACTGTTACTTAGTCATACACACCGGACTACTGATATTTGTCATGCTCAAGGACTGCGGTTTTGATGAAGTTAGTGTAATGCAGTAGTAACAAATCAAGGGGTAGCAATGCAACAGAAGTGGGAAAATGTAATGTATGAAGGCATGTGTGCCTCAGTTTAAAAACAAATCTCCTATACAAATTCAGAAACAGGTAGTTGTATGTTTATGAGCAAGAAACAGCAAGCACAGCTCAACAAGCTCCTGCGTGGTGCCCTGCAGAGTTCTACAGCAGCAGAGAGACAAAAGAGAAACTTTGGAGTGATTTTCTTGCTGCCTTTAGCTAATTCCACCTAAAACGCCAATTTTTTAGAGTTTCTGTGATTTAAAAAGCTTGTTTTGGCTACATGTTGTACTTATTTTATTGCCTGCACTTTAACAAAGTAATTTTTGTGTTTAAATTACCTGTTTAACAGTTGTAGGCTGCACACTCAAGTGTGATAGCCATTTCTGTGCATTTAAAGTGTTTTTTTTTATTGTATCTGTTTTATTTTCTGAATAAAACAAAAAAAAAATACTTGTTTTCCTGTCTTTCTAAGCTAGTGTAGTCCAGTGTTCAGGTTAGTGCTGAATTCAGGGCGCTGTTACAAGTTTCTGTGTTTGCCCATACCTTACTTGGATAGAAGGAATTTTCTCTGTTCACCTGTGAGAGATGGGAGCTTTGAGCAGCCTATCTGTCCCTGGAGGAGTGGTTTCAGCCCAGAAATTAGTAGTTTATTGGCCATTTTGGGCTAATTTCTATCTCTTTCATTTCCCTCCTATAAAACCCGCATTTGCAAGGTTTTTGTGCTTGTATACAGCTCAGCAAGCTCCTGCCTGAAGCCCTGCAGAGTTCTACAGCAGCAGTGAGACAAAAGAGAGACTTTGGAGTGATTAAGTATCATTTTTCTGCATTTTCTTGCTGCCTTTCGCTAATTCTGCCTAAAACGCCACATTTTTAGAGTTTCTGTGATTTAAAAAGCTTGTTTCAGCTACATATTGTACATATTTTACTGTCTGCACTTTAACAAAGTTGTCTTTGTGTTTAAATTACCTGTTTAACTGTTGTAGGCTACATACTCAAGTGTGATAGCCATTTCTGTGCATTTAAATTTTTTTTGATTTTATCTGCTTTATTTTCTGAAAAAAAAGCAAAAAAAAAATACTTCTTTTCCCGCCTTTCTAAGCTAGTATAGTCCAGTTTTCATGTTAGTGCTGAATTCAGGGCTGTGTTACAAGTTTCTGTGTTTGCCCATAACTTACTTGGATAGAAGGAAGTTTCTCTGTTCACCTGTGAGAGAGGGGAGCTTTGAGCAGCCTATCTGTCCCTAGAAGAATGGTTCCAGCCCAGAAATTAGTAGTTTATTGGCCATTTGGGCTAATTTCTATCTCTTTAATTTCCCTGCTATAAAACCCGCATTATTACGGTTTTGCGCGCCGGGCAGCACCGGTTAGCTAGAGTATAACTATTCCCGGTTCCACAAAGTCTACTGTTCAATTTTTCCCTTGGAACTAGACAAACTTTCAACTTAAGCACTCAAACCATTCACTTCTCAGCCCAGCACTTGCTCAAAACTCATAGCAAGCACTAATAAACCTTAGCACTAGACCACCCCCCCATACTGTTGAGAAGGACAAGGCTCTCTATTCGACCTTACCAGCCAATCAGTAAAACAGCTCACTGTACCTATCCAGGCATGTCCAAAGGGCAGTTTCAGATGTACTCTGCAGTCCAACTGGTGAATCTGGACATTTTGAGGCAATGTTACAACTGCCTTATGTACACAGACAACCCTCTCCTCCTACCACCAAACAATAATACATGCGAGAGATGCAATTATACAGCCAAACTGGAGGCTAAGCTCTCGCAACTCAAGACTGGACCAGACAGTCAAGAGGAGAAGGGAATTACTTGCATCAGACCACCAGTCTTACATAGACCTATGAAACCAGCACCGGCAAAAAACACACTTGGAGGCTCTAAATAAAAATCTGCAAAAGCAACAGAGACCTCCAAAGAGGACATCCAAGCAACCTTCACCCTCCCCAACACAAACTATGAAACACATACTTCACAAAACCAGTGTACCACACAATCACAGCCCTTAAGGCAAAATAACATACCCAGCACACTAGTAATAGGTGACTCTGTAGTCAGGCACACTGACGTCCCACTCACTAGGCTGAACAAGGAGAAGGTTACTGTTAGCTGCCTGTCGGGTGCCAGGATCCACCACATAACACAAGCACTCAGGTCACTCCAGAACAAGTACAAATACGATTCTGTCATTGTCCATGTTGGTGTGAAGGACCTGAGCCGTACTTCCCTGGACTACATGAAAAGAGACATGGAAGAGTTCTCTGATTATGTAGCCCAGGCCAGTATGATCCTGACCCTGAGTAGCATCCTGCCCTCACCAAGAATGATACCACGGTATAAAGAAAAAATTATCAATTTCAACAAATGGCTAAGCTTCTGGTGTCATTCAGAGGGGATCCAGTGTCTGTCAGCCTGGGATGACATGCTCGACAAGCCACTCTGCTTCACTAGAGGCGGCTTGCACCTGTAACCCTTAGGCTTTCGAATACTGGCCAAGGCTCTTGCCACCCCCATAGTGCCTTTTTTAGGCAAGGCTCAAAAGACAACCCCACCACCGTAAATAGCACAAGTAACAAAAAACTGAGGATAATGCTATTCAATGCCAGAAGTCTAAACCTCAAAATGCATGCACTCGAGGTACTCCTCAGTATGGAGAAAATTGATATATGTGCAGTAACAGAAACTTGGTTTAAGGCTTCAGAGAGCACCCCAGCACTACCAGGCTACAACTCATACCATACATTTCGGCCACAATACCCGGACCGAAATACAAAAGGCAGGGGCATGTCCATATTCATCAAGGATACCCACACCTCCAGGTTAGTGGCACAGCACAATGCTTCAGAGATCATCCACATGCAACTAACAACGGGCAGAACAGTTCAAATTGTAGCTTGCTACAGATCACCCACCATATCCCAGGACCCCCATTCTGCATTTCTGGAAACACTGGGAAACAAACACTCTGATATTGGGTGATTTCAATTACCCAAACATTAACTGGGAGAACTACTCAAGTATTAACTCCCTTGCCCAACATTTCCTAGAATTTATAAACTCAAATGCCCTGGATCAACTGGTCAACACCCCCACCAGAGGTGACAACATATTGGACCCGGTCATCACCAACATGGGTGACCAGTGTTGCACACTGGAGGTCAACCCCTCGCTGGTTATATCTGACCATAAACTAATCACTCTGGATATCCACATTCTGCCCCCACCCTGGTCAAAGAAACCACAATGAAATACTTTTCAAAAGCAAACTTCACATTACTTAAGACTGAGGTGGAAAGTTTCAAATCCCCCATGCTAAAGGATAACGTCACCCAAGCTGCAAAATCCTTTACTAATGCACTCTACAGGCACCTACAAGAATGCATGGATCGTGCTATCCCAAGCAAAACCAAGACTCACTCCTCCAAGAAAAGGAAACCAGTCTGGTGGACCCCTGCTATAAACAAGCTATACAATAGAAGGAGGAAACTAATACAGAAAAGAGTAAAATCCCAAGAGGGGAAGACATCCCTGATTAGTATCAGCAAGAAAGTACGATCTCTCATAAAATCATTCAAGGCTAGCTTTGAAAGAAAAAATTGCCAAAGACTCCAAAGATAACCACAAGGCATTCTTTAGCTATGTTAAGAATTTAAGTGGCAATTCCCAGATCTGCTCAGAGTTAGTGCAGAATGGCACAAAATACACTGAATTGACCGATATCGCCAACATCCTGGCAGACAGGTTCAGTGCAAACTTCACCCCCCTCTCACCCCCAAAAAGGGCTCATAACCATATCAGAAGAATGTAGTGCCCTTGAAATTACAGACACTCAGGTTAAAACAGCCCTCTCCACAGCCAGAAACACAGCCTCAATGGGACTGGACGGTGTCCCAGGCTGCCTCCTAAATGAGCTCAAAGATGAACTAACCCCTCACCTAAACACACTGTTCAAACTCAGCCTCTCCACAGGCTACATGCCCGTAGAGTGGCACACAGTAACGGTTATTCCGCTACACAAAGGTGGAGCCACAGCAGACCCAGGGAACTATAGCCCTATAAGCCTGACTAGCTTGGTCTGCAAGGCTATGGAACGCATCATCATGGATTTCATTAACAGAGACATTGGGAACCTCCAAACACTGGACCGTACCCAGTTCGGCTTTGTTAAGGGCAGATCATGCCTCCTAAACCTGGTGGACTTCTTTGAGACAGTTACCAAGGGTATAGACGAGGGAAAGGTAATCCACACACCCTCTCAAAGGCCTTTGACACCATTCCCCATTCTGGTGTTATAGAAAAGCTCACAAACGCCGGTTACGGACTCTCCAATAAGTGTAACAGCACTATTATTACCTATATATACTATATAAGACATCTGACTGAAAAAATATACTAAAATTACCTACTAATGAAGTTTCCTTCATAAAAAGTGTATATATATATATATATATATATATATATATATATATATATATATATATATATGTCTATGACATGTTGGTTCGGTATATGTATAAAACTTGTCATAATGCTGAACCTAACAAAATACTAACAAACATTTGTATATGAAAATCATATATATATATATATATATATATATATATACAATACTGATATTACATTTAAAATTTTTTCAAAGAAAAAAACTTGTTTCAATGTTAAAAGATGTGGTTCCAAATACCGACAAGTCTACTGAAACTGGTATCCCCCTATATGTGTGTAGTCACCTGTAAACCTGTTTGTTAGTATTTTGTTAGATTCAGCATTATGACAAGTTTTATACATATACCGAACCAACATGTCGTATATACACTTTTTATGAAGGAAACTTCATTAGTAGGTAATTTTAGTATATTTTTTCAGTCAGATGTCTTATGTAGTATATATAGGTAATAATAGTATACATTCAATAGGAGACATCTTTATTTAAGTTTTATAATTATTTTAGTTTTAAGATGTAATGTCATGCACTATTTATACAATTTTTAAAATTTTTTTCATATATTGTATGCACTTTTCATTTTCGTACAGATTTTATACATGTAGCGGATTATGTATCATGATCAAACAAGTCAAAAAAGAGGGATATTTCTTTTTCAGCATGGTTATATGCTAGATGTATTGTATATGGTTTATGCAAGTTACAGCTTTAAGAGGCGTGTTTTTTCATCAACGGATACAAAGTCATTGCTTGTATCCGATAATTTTGGCGCCTTATTTTAAATAAAACGCAAGTTACAATATTAACAAGAGGTTCTGAAGAAGCCCACTATACGAGTAGGTGAAAGGGCTTAACCATCTCTATTTGTTATGTGCTGTCAGTTATGGGAGTTTTGTCTTGTTTTTATCGTACGTTCATGGAATAAAGTTTTGCTGAAATTGCACCTATTTATGTTGTGCTGACAGTTTTTGGAGGTTCGTTTTGCCATTTGTTTTTACCGTTCGTTTATGGATTAATACTTGCTGAACTAGAGGTACTGTTACACTTATTGGAGAGTCCGTGACCGGGGTTTGTGAGTTCATTGCCTTTTTGGTCTTTTCAGTTATTATAGACAAGCTCACCAGCCTGAGCATAAACCCCTACATCACGAGATGGGTTGCCAACTGGCTCACAGACAGAACCCACATGGTAAGAGTTGCAGGAGCTAGGTCTGACTCTAAACCGGTTACAATTGGCATTCCCCAGGGCTCAGTCCTAGGACCCCTCCTGTTCGGCATATACTTCTCAGAGGTACAGGCAAGTGCAGGAGGACTATGGCTGACCAAGTTCGCAGACAACTGCAAGCTAGGGGCTATAATTGACTCTCCAGCTGACACAGACATCCTCCAAAAGGGTCTCACTGAAACAGATACCTGGTGTCAAAACTATGGCCTCAAGCTAAATGCCAAAAAGTGCATAGTCATCCCCTTTGGAAAAAACAAAGTACCCACAAATTACCACATAGGTGGTAGCCCCCTAAATATGGAAGACGAAATAAGGGATCTGGGGACCTAAGTAGATATTTATCTCTCCTTTGATAACCACATTGCCAAAGTGGTTAGAAAATTCTTCTATGTGGCCCACCTAATCACTAAAGGGTTTGCATCCAGATCAAAAGAGGTCATTGTGCCCCTCTACGCATCACTCATCAGACCCATCATAGAGTATAATTCCCCATTTGGGACGTACCTTACAAGACACCTGCAACAGCTGGAAAGACCACAGAAGTACATCACCAAGAGGATCACTGGCCTCAAACAGATGCCCTGTATAGCTCGACTGAAGAAACTCTAGCTGTACTCGGTTGCATACCGCCTACTCGGAGGTGATCTCCGCCTGATATACAAGGCCATGTCCAACCCAGAATTGATGGACATGCTCCACCTAAAGAAAACCATATCCCCTCGAGCCACACATTCTAGGGATCTAAACCTCACCGCAACAATAAATAGGACATGCTGGAGGGATAGATTCCTGTCCCAGAGACTTCCCATGCTGTGGAACAAGATTCCAATCTACATTAGGCAGAGCTCCTCACTAACACTCTTCAAGAGAAACCTTGATGAGTGGATGGGAAGCAGGAAGTTTACCCTGGGTATCACTTCAGTGGCTGTGCTGGACAGAGGCACAGGGAACTAATCTAAGGGGGTGACGAAAGCCAACACATTCCAGCTAGGCTTATAAATGCCTTTGGGCAGATAGCCTAGTACCTACCTATGAACCTATTAGCATACTTGTCCAACATTCAGGGTAAAAGAAAAATCATCTTCATGCTGCTGTAGACACTGGTGAGCAGCAGAACCAGATGTCTTCACTCAGGTCACTGTTGCAGTATTCATAACAGATGGGTTGTAGCTTGCTAATGTCTGGCCAGGGTACCAAAGCTTTACCTTTTTATGATGTGTGTCCAGATGATAATGTTAGCTTATTGGTGTAAGAGTTATAAAATCAGGTACATGTGTGAGATCCTCAGACTGTCTTACTGTCAGCCAGAGTATAGGTCATTGCACGCAATGGACTGTGATTGTTTGTTCACTCAGTACTGTAGCTTTACTCGATGGATCAGATAAGTGCCTCATTGGGGATCCTTCCTTTCTAAACCCTTGACTGTTTTGTTAACTGTAATTAGAAGTCAGCTAGGAGAGGTAAGTGTGAGTGCGGTAGACAAATTCTGAATAAAGACTTGTACGCTAAGTGCCTGTTCTGTCTAGGCACTGAACAGACCTATAAAATATGCTCCATGTGTTAGCCATTTATCCCTAAAACTGGTCAGTCTAGGCTGTGTACACTTAGTACTTTCCTAGAGACTCAGTACCTTAAATGCTTGGGCTAATCCACCATTTTGGAAGGTCCAGACGTCATCTTCCCACCGAAGAAAAAAATTAAAAGACCTAGAGAGGATTCGCTTTCCATCATCTCAGAATCGGACATACCTGCTAAGGTAGCCGAACCCACTGTACGCCAATGACATTTTCATGAGCCCTCTATTGTTATCCCACTGGAGGCCTGTACAGCTCTAGAGGTCTTGCAGATGACTGAATTCTGTAATGAAGAGCACCTCATTATTCTGGAGGGCCGTCACTAAGTCCTTCAGATCATTGTGCTGGAAGAGATTCCTGGTAGTCTAAAAGAAATGTGCCAAGACTCAGAACCCCCTAGGCTATTTCAGGAAGATGTCACCCCCTAAAAAGTAAAATAAAAAGCTTAAGTCCTTCTACGTTCAAGGAGAAATAATGGATTAATTTTTCTTGGGGTTATTCAAGGCAATTATATCTCTGAAGCCTCCATCCTTTATGATCCAGCCTTCTCGGGCCACACTGCAGAAACAGGCTTTGGATTCTTTCTCCACTCATGAGGATCTGGAGGGGGATTCTGACCATTCTTTTGTCTACTGCTCTCAGTTACACTCCCCTAAACACATATCCTCAGATGAGGAGACTTGCTGTCTCCAATTCCCCCTTAGAAGAAGCCTTCTTTGGAAGGAGCTTGCAAAGCTTGATGAAGCATTTTACATGGCAATCTAAACAGGTGTCTGAGGTGCAAAAGAGATACTGCAGCTTATTAGACATGTGCACTGCTGCTTCTCCTCAAGTTACCCAGTGCCAGATGCTTACCTGGATGCATTTCAAGCCTCTGTTCTGCACCTGATTCTCAACCTCCTGCCCCAGAAAGGCCAGACAGGTTCTACAAAGTTCTTGATGAACTAAAGTACCTCTACTAAAACCCTGTGGCAGACCCAGCTGCAATACTTCTGGCCTTGGACAAACTTTCCAAGCTGCTTCCTGACACTAATAGTCTCCCCAATGACAAGGACAATTGAGTAATAGACAAGTGGGGTAGGAAAGTGTATACTTCCTCCTCTTTGATTTTTAGAGCCATTAACTAACACACTCAAATGACAAAATACTTGCTGTCTATGATACACACCCTAGCTAAGATCATCGCAGAGCCCCAGGCACCTGAATCAAAACAGCTAGTGGCCCAGGCTTCACAACTAGCCAGTATAAAATGCAGTTATGATAATGTGGCTGTTGCTAGCTAAGTGATCAGACAGTATATCTAGTTGTGATGCCTACCTATTCCAGAAGATTTCAAGTCAAAAATTCTAGATTCCCTCTTGGTTAACAACCTTCTGTTTGGCTGACAAGCTGCCAGTCTTTTCAAGGCTTTGCAGGAACAGGGCAAAACAATGAAAGATAGCCATCAGATTCTTCTTTCTGCCGTCCCAAGGTACCATAAAAATTATCCAGCAAAATCTACCTCCTTTGCCAAGAGAAACCCTAGTACACACCGTAGGCAAAGAAAAATTCCTAAGAAAAAAATTCCAATAGAAAACTTTAAAGGATACTCTTCCTGGGAGGCCTTGGTTTGGTGGTAAGCAACTGTGACTATATTTCACCCATCCCCCCTCATCCTCCACCCCCCCCCTCAAAAAGACTGCCTCTTTCCTTTCCATTCTGGGAAGCACTATCCTCAGACATGTGAGCCCTAAACATTATCAGGGAGGGTTATGCTATGCATTGGGCAAGCAGCTCATATTCCCAGGGAATACCCCTACCTCCTGCCAAACAAGTAACACCTGCTAGACCCTATTGTGCAAGACTTACTGGCTCAGGGAACCACAGAAGAGGTCCCCTCAACCTTTCTAGGAAAGGGATTTTACTTGAAGATCTTTCTTGTTCCAAGAAAAGAGGGTCAATGGAGACCTATTCTGGACCTCTCTTGCCTAAACACCTTTCTCAGAGTCCCCTCTTTCAGAATGCTGTCTTTATAAACTCTTCTACCCTTCAGGTTCCTCAGGTTTTCTTGGTATCCTTAGACCTAAAGGATGCTTATCTGCATATTTCCATCTGTTCTTCTTGCAAAAAAATTCTCAGGTTCTTTACTGGATTATCAAATTTTTAGACCAGTCTCCTTCCTCAGTGCTGCTTTGTCCTTTGGTTTTTCTACAGCTCCAAGGGTTTCATAAAGTGTCTGGCCCTTATGATTGTTTTCTGCTACACTCGGGGCATACAAATCTTCCCTTACCTGGATGACCTACTACTCCAGGCTTTATCCATCTTCATTATACTGTGTGATGTTTGATCCTCCTGGCATTCACCATCAATTACAAAAAAATCATAGCTGATTCCGATCCAACAGTTGACATTTCTGGAATGCAGTTGTCAGCCATGCATGCCTCTTTTCCTTAGAAGAAGGTTACCTGCTTAGCCACCAGGTTCTTAATGCTTTCCAGCAAAGATCAGTGCTCGGTTAGACAAACCCTAAGGACTCTGTGACTCATGGCTGCACAATCCCTTGCCCCTTGCCAGACCACACATTAGAAAAATACAATGCTGTTTGAAATCAGTGTGGTCCCAGCACTCTTACCTTCTCGAGAACTGTATTTCTTTTTTTCCTTTCATCAAGAAGGAACTCCTTTGGCAGACCAGTCAGGTTATTCTCAACCAAGGTCTTCCATTCACTCCAACCCCACACAACCAAGTCTTGTTTACAGATGCCTCAGATAGGGCATGGAGAGCTTAGACAGGAGACAAGAGAGTTCAAGGAGAGTGTCCTGCGCATGTTGTGAAAGAGCATATCAATGTAAAGGAAATGAGGGCACTCCTGCTAGCCCTACAGACCTTCTCACGTGTTTGGAAACCAGGCACTCCATTGGTGCACACAGACAGTACCACAGTGATTTGGTACAGAAACAAGCAGTGAGGCACAAGATCCTACCTCCTGTGCAGGATAGCTCAGCACCTAGCCTCTCAGCTGAGTCTTATACTGACTACAATGTATATCCCCCCTCTCAGCAAAATGTTTTGGTAGATTCTCTGTGCGGGGACATGGAGGACCCTCACGAATGGTATCTAAACACAGGGGTTTAAAAATCTGTAATTCACAGGTGGGGACTCCCCAGATTCAGGACCATCAACTACTCCCTCTTTTCCTCATTTTCCTCACAAGGAACGCATCACCTCTTGCCTATACGACAGATGCCTTCTCTTCCCAGTAGTCAAGGAATTTCCTTTACACATATCTCTCTCTCTGCCTCTACTCCAAAAGCTCCTACTCAAGTTCCAGAAAGAATCTCCAAAACCCCTGCTCTTGGCACTTCTCAGGCCATGACAGGACTGGTTTCCACTCCAGATTCACCTTTCAAAGGGAAATTACTGAAGAATCCCACCACAGCTGGACCGTATCACTCAACAGAAATGACAGTTTCTTCAACCCAGTCTGATCTCACTCAGTTTAACTCCTTGGATGATAAGATTCTAATCCATAGAGGACAAACCTTCTGTGAAGAGGTTGTTCAAGTCTTACAGGAAGCCAGTAAACCTAACATCAGGAAATTTTACACAGCCAAGTGGAAGAGATTCTCAGTCTGGTGCCTTAAGCACAAACTCCAACCCCTTCTATCGGACAGCCCCAGAGTACACCAATACTTGTGTGACTTATTACATTTGGGGTTGGCCTACTCTTCCATTAAGGTTCATTTATCTGCCATTATTGCTTGTCTATCTTTAGAGATGGCTGTCATGTCCAGGACAGAGGTTAAGCTTTTTTCTGAGAGGGGTTTTTATACCTTAAACCCTCAAAGAAGCCTATCATCCCACCATGGGACCTCGGTTTTTTTTTTTTTTTTGGAAAAAGTCACTTTATCCCCATTTAAACTGGCTGCTTTGGCTATTCAAAAAATCTGCACCTTGAAAACAGTGCTCCTTCTGGCCCTGACTTCAGCAGCCTGCAGAGTCTCAGAACTCCATATTCTCATGGCTATTTTACCCTTTCTCATCTTCCACAAAGATGGGGTAAGCCTTAGAGCCAGTCCTTCTTTTATGCCAAAAGTGGTTGGTGAGCTAACCGTCAAACAGGCATTCAGTCTGCCTACATTCTTCCCCAATTCCCAAAATAGGGGGCAAAGAACCTTGCACTCCTTTGACATTCAAAGACAATTGAGGTTTTACCTGTTCAAAACGTAGGATATCAGAAAAACAGATCAGCTGTTTTTCTCCTTTATGGATTCCAGGTTAGGACTACCAGTTTCCGAACAAAGTACTGCTTCCATAATCTTTATTTCCTTCTGCTACTCTTACCATAGAAAGACTTTAACCACGTGGACAAAAGCACATTCCAGTCAAGCAGTGGCTTCATCAGGTGCCTTCTACAAGGCGGTGGATATCTGGTCATCTGTCCACACCTTCACAAAACACTATAACCTAGATGCTTTATTCCAGGTCCAGGACAGTGTTTGCAAGAACTATTCTGTCTGGCTTCTTCCTGTTCTTCTTTTTAAGTCTGCCTCCTTTCTGTCTGTACAGCTCTGGGAATCACCTGCCTGTTGCGAATACTGAAACAGTGACTTAATCAGGACATAGTACAACTGTGTAAGAACTTACCATAACAGTAGATATCCTACTGATCATTGTTGCAGTATTCCTTCCCTCCCATCTTATCCCCCTTATCTTCATTTCTCTCTGTTTTGTCACAAAGAATATGCCTTGCACATTCGTGCACACAGACACACACACACACACACACACACACACACACATATATATATATATATATATATATATATATATATATATATATATTACCCCAGGGTATTACAGCTCTTCTGGGAGGGAAATTGCTTACCCTTTCAAACTAAGCCCCTCCTAGCAGACAGTCTCCTTCCTCAGTTTTTGTGAGTTCACTGCTGGCTTGAAGGTAGTCTGAGGATCTCGCATATACATCTGATTTTGTACCTCTGTGCCAAAGAGTGGAGGTTATCATCCAAGTGTATGTCATAGGAAGGTAAAGCTTTGGTACCCAGTCTGGGCGTCAATGAACTACAACCCATCTGTTACGAATACTGTAACAGTGATCAGTAGGACACCTACTGTTATGGTTAAGTTCTTACAAAACCGTGTTTTCTTTGCAGTAACGATTAACAACTTTTGGATTGCAGTAGTAGCTTGGAAACCTCAGGAACAGTGTTGGGGGAGGGTCTGTCAGTGCTCAAAATGACAGTCCTTAGAAAAGACTGCTATTTAGCTACTTTCTTATTTTGGAGCTGTATAGCTGCTGGAAATATCTTAAAGATGCTCTGAGAGAAATTTATATGATGGTCATTCAGGAAGGAAATGCAAGCAGTTTGGTTACAGAAGGTATGTAAGATGCCTGTGACTTGTACTGCTACCAGTGTATCTCAGTGGATAAGAAGACAATGTTACTTCTTTGTCTAACATGCCTCATATAAAAGGGACTTGAAATGGATCTTGGGAAAGGGGCAAAAAAGCAATAAAGCAAGATCACATTAATATAGGAGGTCCCATGTCTGCTATTTTGTGGAAAAATGGATTAAAATTTTATAATAAGCACCTATAACGATCTCGGTGGTTTAAAGTAGCTCAGTAAACAAAGGTACATTGAAAAAAGCAAACATTTTTTGAGTTTCAAGGTGGAGCTGTCCTTTCAGGATTTATAATGTGAATATATTGCAGCAGATGATGCTGTCATGTGGCTATGAGTCACTCTGGTTTACTTTTGTTGTATTGATGTCTACTTGCCGTATGACTATGGTCATGACTAAAATTGGTCATTTTTGATTGTGACCGTCAAATCTGTTAACAAATTAGTAAGTTAAAATAAATAAAACATTTTGACATTCACAGTATTTTGTGTTTACAGTCCCATTACAGAATGTTTTGCTTGACAACTGGTATTTTTTTTTCTTACAGAATTATTTATAAGTGCTCAATGTGTGACACTGTATTTACCCTGCAACCTTTGCTGTATCGCCATTTTGATCAGCATATTGAAAATCAGAAAGTGTCAGTCTTCAAGTGCCCAGATTGTGCTCTTCTGTTTGCACAAAAACAGCTGATGATGGACCACATTAAGGTTTGTGGGATTACTATACTGTTTATGTTTAAGTATAAGTTACTCTTATTACAGTACCTACCATGAGATAAAATTCTGCAGAATTAAGTATACTTATGCAACTTTACCTTCACAGTTTTATATGTTTGAGTTATGTTGCTCACCTTGGTAGGCAGTGCTAGCTCCAATTTTCCTGTACAGTAATAATTATTAACCCTGAAGATAGCTTTGATGGACCTGTTAATCAAGGAAGCTGAAGTCAGGCATCAGTGGTGAAACTGTCCAGAATTTTCAGCCAAGACTTTGAGGAGATAACAGTTGTGATTGCTCTGTGCCCTTGAAAGATGCATCCTAAGAATCCTTGCAGCAGGAACTTATCTGCATGTGTATGGCAGTCTTCTAGACAGATATTTTCAGCATTCAGAAGTTCCTGTAGATATGTGACTGTAATCTCCTTCCATGGCCATGAGAGGATAGCTTGGCTATAAAACAGAGTGTAGCGCGTGCCTTTTTCATATGTCCTTTCTTATTACTGTTGCAGTGTTCTTTGCAAATGGGTTATCCTGCTGAGGATAGCCAAACATCCTGCCAGCATACCAAAACCTTAGCTTCCTCCAAGCACTGCATGTCAAACATATGTCCTACATCTAAAGCATAGGGTACATAAGTGACATACGAGCATTAATCCTTACTTCTTTGCCACCAGTCTGATTGCTATTTTTTGAATTCGGTCTGCGGTCCTACATCATTTTGATTCAGCTACCAAGCCTTCAAAAGATAAGTGCCCTGTTGAAGTGTTTTGCTTTGGGTTGCATTACCTTTTACATGTTATCCAGGAAGGGAAAATGTGAGTGTGGGATGCAGATTCCCCATAAGTATAGACATGAGAAGGTCCTTTTTTGTGTTTGTGCTACCCATGACCATACTCACTGTGAGATTTGTCAAACTTTAGTATCAAAGACTTTACACAGCCTTCTTGTCTTCCCTTTTTATCTATTAAGAAAACCGTGACTGAAACTTCTGGCTCAATGTTCTATGGCTTCCATGTCCACCTGTCCCAAAGTTCATCTGCCGCTTAAGAGCACTGATTCTTCTGCTATCCAGCCTTATTTGGATGTCTCCATCAGGTAGGATGAAAAGCTTGAGGAATGTCCAGTTCCATGGTCAGCCCCCCCTGTCACAACTCACTTGGTGTCTGACATGGGGCTGCTTACCCACGTGTCCACTGAGGCTGTGGTTGAACCAAGGATACTTATTTTGGAGGGCCTAAGGAGATTCCCCAGATTCTGATTAAGGAGGAATTCATTGGTTCCCTTACTGATGCCAAGCAAGGGTCTGTCGTCAATAGGGCTGATGTTTTCTTGAAAAAGAAACAGAAAACCAGACAAGTGGCTCCTGTAGCTATAGATCCACATAAAGAGTGGCAGAATTTCACTCAGGGTCTTTCAAGGCCGTTATAGCTTTGAAGCTCCCTTAGGGGTTGTATGTTCCTTCCTCTGTTGCCTGGGCTTTTGCTCCTTCTAGGAGATGTAGACACTCTGATTCCTCTGAGGAGGAGGTGGACTTTGATTCTGGTGAGGAGTCCTTGGCTACTCATATTCATTCCCCTGTAACTCTGGGGTCTGAGGAAGAAGATTCCCCTGTCATTTGAGTCCCCCATTGAAGAGTTGTCTTTTGGGGACACTGTTGTCCACATGATCAAACATTTTAAATGAGACTGTTCTCAGATTTCTGATATTCAGAAAAGGTACTATGACCTTTTGCAAATCGATTTACTTCAGCCTTCTGCTGTTCCTCCTGTCTTGGATGCTCTTTTAGATACCTTTTCTTTTGCTTCTCAGGCTCCTGACTCCTAACCATGGGCTCCGAAGAAGCCTGACAGGTTCTATAATGTTCCTGAAGCCCAGAAGTGTTTATAAAAAAGTCCTTCTTCTGACCCAGCTGTGATTTCCCTGGCCACTGACTAGCATTCTGAATTGCTGTCCTCCTCTAAGCTTTTGCCCTCTGAGAAGAATAGTCATGCAGTGGACAGGTATGGAAAAAATGTGTATAACTCTGCCACATTACCTTTCAGAGCCATAAACTGCAAGATCCATATGACTAGATATGTCCTGACTCTTATTTCTCAACTGGGGGGGGGGGTTCTTTCAGATTTGCCTAATTCAGAAGCTGTCCTGTGCAATTTCTGTTTTGAGCTGTGCTTCCCAGGTAGCTTATTACTTTCTAAAATGTAATTATGATGCTGCTGATGCCTCCTCTAGGGCAGCTGCTTCTGGTCAGTTATGATGAGATATTCTTGATTGCTGCTCCAGTACTTTCCTGAAGATATTAATGCTAAGCTACTCGACTGTCCATTGGATAAGCAACATTTTTTTGACTCAACAGCAGCTGAACTTTGCAGAACCTTGCAGGATAAGGGAAAAGCCATGCAATTTCTTAAGCAGATCTTCTTTTCTCCTATTCCCAAGTTTCAGAGAAATTACTCCTCTAAGTCTTCCTTTGTAAGGAGGCAGATGAGACAGCCTCTGCAGAATAAGAGGTCTTCAAAAAGAATTTTCCTGACAAGCCTTCTCAGGGTTTTAAGTGTAAAAGCCTTCTTTTCCTCAGGACATCTGCTTTCATTTGTTATTTAACCTCTTTTTCCTCTCGGCCAGATGTTCTTCATGTTTCACTGTTGCAGTCATCACATTTGGGTTATCTGCTTGCAGTAGCCCTCAGTCGGCCTGATTAACAAAGTCTTGGGTCCTGCGTCTCTTGCTGTCCCTTCTTCCATGACATCAGGGGTATAAAACATGCAGCTGACACCATTACATCAGTCTTTCTTGCCATGCGGTGCCCGAAGCAGAAGCAGTTCGCAAGTGCCGGTCGTCTGACTCCTGAAATTTTCGATGTTCTTCATATTTCACTGTTGCAGTCATTACATTTGGGTAATCTGCTGACAGGTTGCCCTCAGTCAGCCTGAATAACCAAGTCTTGGGTCCTGCGTCGGTTGCTGTCTCCTCTTCCATGATGTCAGGTCATCAGGGGTATAAAACATGCAGCCGACGCCATTTTCATCAGTCTTTCTTGCCGCGCGGTGCCAGAAGCCGAAGCAGTTTGCAAGTGCAGGTCGGCTGACTCCTGAAATTTTCATTTTCGAGTTTCAGAACCGAAGTCTTCAAACTAAAGCTAAGTACCCCGTTGGGGAAACTTTTTCTTGCTCCTTACCGATGTCAGTAAAAGTTAATAATTTCATTACTTGTGGGAAGCAAATACCTCATAAGGATTTTCACTTGTACTGTATTCCTTGCCTAGGTCCTGATCACAACGTGTCTTGCTGTTGGTTTTATGCTAAATTTAACCAATGCACTATTAAGCGTCAGTATATTTTTGCTTCTAAATATTTTGGTTCAAGATTTAACTACCGAAATGTCGTCGGTTAGCAATCCGACTACCGGAGTTCACAAAAAAACGCAAGGAAAAAGACAGAGACAGACCATCAAGGTCCAAAACCGATGACAAAGCTTCTCCTAAGCAAGTCGCCAGTTCGCCAGTACTCAGTGAGGTGCTTTTGCAGCCCCTGATACCCGCTACTTTTGAGTCGCAGGTTTCTACCGAGACCCATTCGGAGTCCGGTATGATGCAAGATTCGCAAAGTATTGAACCAGCGGATGTCTCTCCCTTGGATGGGTTTGGAGCCGCTGAGCAGGCACCAGATTCTGAGGGTGTTTTCAGGCCTCAACATTTTTACATTAAACCAAGGCCAAAACCAACTTCGATGTCTAAAAAACCGATGCACGAGCCACGTGCTCAGGCCCCTATTGCCTAAAAACCAGATGATCAAAATGGCTGAGGATTTAATTACCTTGATCAGGGGTTCCCAAACCCCCCCCCCCCCCCCCCAAGCGGCCTAGGCAAGGCACTGCTTATGAATCTTCAGATCAGGTTTCCATTTCTTCTGATTCCTCTTCTCATCAGGAATTCTCTATTCCACCCTATGAGGATTCTAATGCAGAGGAATCCATCCCATCTGCATCTCCTCCTGAGGATTACTCTTTTGGAGAGACTTTGCATATTTTAAGGGAACATTTTCACTGGGAGAGTCAGGACTTCTCTGAATCAAAAAAGAGGCTTAGGGATTTTCTTCTTCTTCCTCAGCATAGGCCTTTGGCTATACCTCCTGTATTAGACATTGTTGATGATGTGTTCTCGGAATCAAGCATGGCTCCTGATTCCCTGTCTCCGGCTCCTAGTAAGCCAGACAGATATTACTGGGTTCCTGACTCCCACAAATTTCTTTTCAAAAATCCAGCTGCTGATCCTGAGACTATTTCTCAGGGTCCCAAGGGTGTTAAGGCTTCTACTGCCAAAAATCCTACCACTTCTGATAGAGATTCCAGAGCGCTGGATAGATGGGGTAAGAAGGTTTATATGTCTGCAACCTTGGCAATCAGGGCTTTAAACTGCCAGTTTCATATGCTTAAATATCAACCAAATGTTATGGGCTTACTGAAACAGAAAATGATGTTGATTTCTGATTGTGTGGAATGTTTATTGCGTTCAGCAGAACAGGTTGGAAAGCATACTTTGCAATGTGGTTTTGATTCCTTGGAGGCCTCCTGTAGGGCCGCCGTTACTGGATCTGTGATTAGAAGGCATGCCTGGCTCAAGGAGCGAAATCTGCCTGATCATGTTAAAGCTAAATTGTTGGATGCCCCTTTGCAGCATGATACTCTGTTTGGTAATAAGGCAGAAGAGGTTTTAAAGAAAATGGAAGTCAAAGCTAAATCTGTGCAAACTGTAAAAGATTTCTTGCAAGTGCAGCCACCCAAGTTCAATAGGCACTGACCTACTAAAAATTGGTCCTTTCCTGTGTCCAACAGAGCCACTCAGGGCAAACCCAGGCGCTCAAAAGGCTCCAGATATCAATCACAGGGTTCTTACAGGTCAAAGCAGTGGGGTGCCTCCACCTCCATATCCCGAGGAAACAAAGCACAACCCTACAGTAAGCAGTCTCAATGACTTTCCTCTACCATCTCCAATCACTTATCTTTTGGCAGCCCCCTTGGGGGGGGGGAAATTAGCACTTCATGCTCAAAATTGGCAGCTAATTACCCAGGACAAGTGGGTATTAAACATAGTATCCCGGGGTACAGATTTCATTTCAATACTTTGCCAATTCCAAACGGATGGCCGGATCTGCCACAAAACCAGTGGGCAGAGGCCCAGAAACAAGTCACGTCCCTCATTGATATGGGGGCTATTCAACCGGTACCAGAAAAGGAAAAAGGACAAGGATTTTATTCAAGACTTTTCCTGGTACCCAGAAAAGACAATTCATGGCGTCCAATACTGGACTTATCGATTCTGAACACATTCCTGGACATTCCAAAATTCAAAATGCTAACTTTACAACAGCTACTGCCTATGCTAGGCAAGAATGCTTGGTTAGTAACTCTGGACTTAAAAGAGACATACCTGCATATCCCAATAAGGGAATCATGCAGAAGATACCTCCGCTTCAAAGCAGGTTTTTTGCATTACCAATTCTCTGCACTGCCCTTTGTCTTATCTACTGTGCCCAGGGTCTTTACAAAGTGCCTGGCACCAGTAATTGCATTCTGCAGACAAAGAAACATTCAAATTTATCCTTATCTAGAATATTGTCTCATTCAAGCAGAGGACAAAGACACTCTTCTTCAACATCTGGCGTTTGTAAAAAGGCTTCTAGTATGCCTAGGGTACACCATAAACGAAAAGAAAGCACAACTGGTACCCTCTCAAATAATTACATTCCTGGGTGCAAGCTTGAATATAGCTGCCCAGATGGCTTACCTCATGCCAGACAAACAAAGGCAATTGACAACATACTTCAAAACAAATGGCAGCAAAAATCCAGTTATCTGCAAGACAAATTCTGCAGGCTTTGGGGTTCATGGGATCCTGCATTCTACTAATTCCATATGCGAGACTGCATATGAGGAAACTTCAATGGTACCTAAAAATTTTATGGAGTCAACATTGTTACAGCCTGGAAACAATGATTCCTCTCATTCCCTGCCTGCAACAGGAGTTTCTTTAGTGGGCAGAGACATGTCACCAAAACAAGGGACTGTCATTCACTCTACCCCCTGCCACCCAAACCCTAACTACAGACACATCAGACTATGCTTGGGGGGCCCACCTGGCAGAGAGATGCATTCAGGGCAAATGGAGCCCAAACCAAATGCATCTGCACATCAACCAGAAAGAAATGCTAGCTGTTCAAAATGCTCTGACAGCCTTCAAGGACTTACTTCATCCAGGACAACTACTGCTAAAGACGGACAACATCACAGTTATGTGGTACATAAACAAGCAGGGGGGGTACACATTCCTACCCCCTTTGCAGACTAGCCATGGTCTTGTGGAACACAGCCTTGACTTACCAAATATATCTTCAAGCTTAATTCCTGCCAGGAAAGCAAAATACTCTGGCAGACGACCTAAGCAGAAATCTTATGGACCCGCACAAATGGTAACTGGATCCACAAATCTTCAGCATGTTAACACAGAAATGGGGGAGCCCAGACATAGATCTCTTTGCCTCTCCCCAAAACTATCAGTTGGACAAATTCTGCACAAGAATTCATCACAAAAAAGCATGGAAAGTGGATGCTCTATCCTTCAGCTGGAAAAACCTATCCGTCTATGCCTTTCCCCCTTTGCCTCTACTCTCCAAGGTCTTACTAAAAGTCAGACAGGAAAAAACAAAAATGATCCTAATTGCTCCAGACTGGCCTCGCCAGCAGTGGTACCCGCTTCTAAGGAATATGTCACACCTTCCTCCATAGTTCTTGCCTCAAACACCTCACCCACTGTCTCAGCAGAACTATCAAATTCTGCACACTCCGCTCTAAACTCTGAATCTTGCAGCATGGCTAATCAGCTAATTATTCAAGCCACATCTCTCAGTAAACCTGTGATAGATGTCATTTTGGAAGCCAGAAGGCCTAGTACTAGAACATCTTATGCTGGTAAAATGGAATTGGAACCAAGCACAAGGAATAGACACAGCAAAGCCCAATATTCCTCAGATTTTACAATACTTAACTGAGATGCTTGACAAGGGTCTATCTTTTTCTTCAATAAAAGTCCATGCCTCTGCCATCTCAGCTCATTACAACACAGAGCCTCCCCTCTTTTCTCATCCACTGCTTAAACAGTATCTCAGAGGGGCCAAAAATTAAGGCCTCCCAGGAGAGCACCAACTCCTGCATGGGACCTCAATTTTGTGCTGGAAAAACTCACCCTGTCTCCTTTTGAACCAGCAGCTTCTGCGGATATAACATTTCTATCTTGGAAGACAGCTTTTCTTTTGGCAGTCACTTCAGCGAGAAGGGTTTCAGAACTACAGGCTCTCATGGCAGTGGAGCCTTTCATTATTTTTTACCTGGACAGGGTGGCCCTCAGGACCAATCCTTCTTTTATGCCTAAGGTGGTATCCAGTGTGGCTCTTAACCAGGCCATTCACCTGCCAACATTTTACCCAAATCCGCAGAACAAGGGGGAGCAGATTCTGCATTCATTGGATGTACACAGACAGCTAAGATTCTTTTAAACAGGACCAAATCTCTAAGAAAGTCTGAGCAACTACTGGTAGCATTTGCTGCAAGATCAGAGGTGAAGGCTATATCAAAGCAGACTGTTTCTAAATGGATAAGCCACTGCATTCGTTTCTGCTGTTTGCACTATGGTAAACCAGTGCCCAAGGGGATCAGATCACATTCCACCAGGGCTGCCTCTACTTCAGCTTTTCTCAGAGGGGTCCCAACCAAAGACATTCTAGAGGCTGCTACTTGGAGCTCTGTTCATACCTTCACAAAGCATTATCATTTACCTCTCTTCTCTAAATCCAGAGCAGGCTTTGCCACTGCAGTCCTGCAGGGCCTTATAGCTGCTCCTAATGCTGTTTAGTTCCATCCTCCCATCCATAGCTTTGGGATTCTACCCAAATGTAATGAGTGCAACAGTGAAACATGAAGAACATAGTACAGTTGTGTACACTTACCATAAATGTAGATGTTCAAGTGTATTCACTGTTGCAGTCCGGGTTACCCACCCGCCATCCCTCATTCTGTACCTTTTCTTTCCTTCACTATACTCAAAATCCTTTGTGGTGTATTTGCTTTTAGTTGAAGGTAAAGTTTATGTTTCTAAAAATGCATTTATATATTTACAGTTTATTTATATATATATATATATATATGTATATATATTTTTACTCCCCATTTGGGGGACACCTGACATCTGGGGCAAGAAAAACTGATGAAAATGGCATCGGTTGCATGTTTTATACCCCTGACGACCTAACGTCATGGAAGAGGAGACCGCAACCGACGCAGGACCCAAGACTTGGTTATTCAGGCTGACTGAGGGCAACCTGCCAGCAGATTACCCAAATGTAATGACTGCAACAGTGAATACACTCGAACATCTACATTTATGGTAAGTGTACACAACTGTACTTTTTTGAGTTTCAGAACTGAAGTCTTCAACTAAAGCTAAGTACCCCGTTGGGGAAACTTTTTCTTGCTCCTTACCGATGTCAGTAAAAGTTAATTGCATTTCTTGTGGAAAGCAAATACCTCACAAAGATTTTCATTCGTACTGTATTCCTTGCCTAGGCCCTGACCACAACGTACCTTGCTGTCAGTTTTGTGCTTTATTTAATCAACGCACTATCTGTCATCAGTATATTTTTGCCTCTAAATATTTCGGTTCTTGGTTCAATAATCCAGAAATGTCGTCAGTAAGCCACCCGACTTCCGGAATTCTGAAAAAACGCAAATATAAAGACAGAGACAGGCTGCCTAGGTCCAAAGCTACTGACGACGCTTCTCCTAAGCCAATCCCCAGTTCGCCGGTACTCTGTGAAGCGCTTTTGCAGCCCCTAATACCCGCTACTTCTGATTCGCAGGCCTCTACTGAGACCCATTCAGAGTCTGGTATGCCGTGAGATGCTTCAACTCTGGAACCTCCGGATGTCTCTACCTTGGATGGGTCTGGAGCTGCTGTGCAGGCACCGGCTTCTGAGGGTGTATTCAGGCCTACAGACTTTCATATTAAACCGACTCCTCTTTCTGCTTTAAGGCCTAAACCTTGAACCATGCCTAGAAAACCCACACCTAGGCCATATGCTCAGGCCTCTATGCCTAAAATACAAATGATAAGAGTGGCTGAAGACCTTATAACTTTAATCAGGGGAAGCCAACCACCCTCTTCTAAGAGACCTAGGACTGAAATTGTTTATTAATCTTCTGACCAGGATTCTGATTTTTCTGATTCTTCTGATGATCTGGGTTTACCCTTATCTACTTATGAGGATTCTGATGCAGAGGTCTCTATTCCCTCTGCTTCCCCTCCAGAGGATTTTTCTTTTGGTGAAACCTTGCACACTCTAAGGGAGCATTTTCTCTGGAAAGCCAGGATTTTTCTGATTCAAAAAAGAGGCTTAGGGATTTCTTACTCTTGCCTCAGTGTAGGCCTTTAGCTATACTTCCTGTACTAGACATTGTTGATGATGCCTTTTTAGAATCTAGTTTGGCCCCTGATTCTTTGCCTCCTGCTCCCAGAAAACCTGACAGATATTACAGGGTTCCTGACTCTCACAGGACCCAAGGGCATTTAGGCCTCTGCTGCCAAAAACCCTGCCCCTTCTGATAGAGACTCCAGGGTGGTAGATAGATAGGGTGAGAAGGTTTACACTTCTGCAACCTTGGCCATTAGGGCCTTAAACTGTCAGTTTCATATGTTAAAGTATCAACAACTTATTATTAGATTGCTTAAACAGAAAATTATGTTGATTCCTGACTGTGCTGAAAATAAGGAATTACAGGATTTAATGCATTCTGCTGAACAGGTTGGAAAACATACTTTGCAATGTGGGCTTGATTCTTTAGAGGCCTCTTGCAGGGCTGCTGTCACTGGGTCTGTACTCAGAAGGCATGCTTGGCTTAAGGAGCAATCTTTACCTGATCATGTTAAAGCTAACCTGTTGGATGCTCCCTTAAATCAGGACTGCCTGTTTGGCAACAAAGCTGTGGAAGTTCTTAAAAAGATGGAAGATAAAGCTAAATCTATGCAAACTGTTAAAGATTTCTTACAAGATCGCCCTCCAAGATTTAGTAGGCATTGGCCCTCTAAGAATTGGTCCTTTCCGGCTCCTTCCAGGCCTTCTCAACCCAAACCCAGACACAGCAGAAAGCCCAGGTTTCAGTCCCAGGGTATGCACAAGACTAAGCAGTGGGGGGCTTCCACTTCCAAATCTGGG
The DNA here is from genome assembly GCF_019279795.1 of Protopterus annectens. Classification (NCBI taxonomy): domain Eukaryota; kingdom Metazoa; phylum Chordata; order Ceratodontiformes; family Protopteridae; genus Protopterus; species Protopterus annectens. Next base: position 1,278,403,854 of record NC_056725.1, on the reverse strand, counting down.
AGTAGTAAGACTCCCCCATATGGAAAACTGTCTCAATGACTTGATTATGAAATTTCCAAGTACTTCTCAACTGAATGCTCCTTTAGGGTTAAAGATTGGTCTGCAGGCAAAAAACTGGGAACTCATTACCCAGGACAAATGGGTTTTAAATATAGTGCCCCAAGCATACAGATTTCACATCCACACATTACCAACGCCCAAAGGTTGGCCAGATCTACCCCTAAATCAGTGGGCGGAGGCTCAAAAGCAAATACTCTCTCTTTTAAACATAAAGGCTATTCAAACTGTACCAGAAGAGGAAAAAGGACAAGGTTTCTACTCAAGATTTTTTCTGGTACCCAGAAAAAACAATTCATGGCGCCCTATTCTGGACCTGTCTACTCTAAACACCTTTTGGTGATTCCAAAATTCAAGATGCTGACTCTTCACCAGTTGCTTCTTATGCTAGGAAAAGATGCCTGGATGTTAACACTCGATTTAAAGGAAGCATACCTGCACATCCCAGTCAGGGAATCTTGCGGAAGATACCTACGCTTCAAAGCAGGCTACAATCACTACCAGTTCTCTGCACTGCCCTTTGGCTTTTCTACTGCGCCCAGTGAATTCACAAAGTGCCTAGCCCCAGTTATCGCATTCTGCAGGCAAAAAAATATTCAAATATACCCATACCTGGATGATTGTTTAATTCAGGCAGAAAGCCAGGACATACTTTTGAATCATCTGGCCTTTGTACAAAGGGTGCTAACTTGTCTGGGGTACACCATAAACGAAAAGAAATCACACATGGTACCCTGTCAACAAATTACATTCCTGGGAGCAAGCTTGAATACAACTTCCCAGATGGCTTTCCTCACGCCAGAAAAACAAATTCCTTTGACAACCTACTTCAAACTAGTGGCCACAAAAACCCTGCTATCTGCAAAGCAAATACTGCAAGCTCTGGAGTTCATGGCCTCCTGCATTCTTCTAATTCCATATGCAAGACTGCATATGAGGAAACTACAATGGTATCTAAAAAGCCTATGGTGTCAACATTCTCAGGATCTAGAAGCAATGATTCCTATCATACCTTGCCTATGGTTAGAGTTCCTTTGGTGGGCAGAGGCCTGCCACCAAAACAAAGGACTACCATTCACTCTACCCCCTGCCACCCAAACCCTAACAACAGACGCATCAGACTATGCATTGGGGGCTCACTTGGCAGGGAAGTGCATTCAGGGCAAGTGGAACCCAAGTCAAATGCATCTGAATATCAATCAAAAAGAAATGTTAGCTGTACAGAATGCTCTGACAGCCTTCAAGGACCACATTCTTTCAGGACAATTAATGGTAAAGAAGGACAACACCACTGTTATGTGGTACATAAACAAGCAGGGGGGTACCCATTCTTACCCCATCTCCAGACTAGCCATGGTACTGTGGAACACAGCCTTGAGCTACCAAGTGCGTCTACAAGCTCAATTCCTGCCAGGAAAACTAAATACACTGGCAGACTGACTAGGCAGAAACCTCATGGACCACACGAGTGGAAACGGGAACCAAAGACTTTCAACATGTTGACAAACAAATGGGGGAGCCCAGATATAGACCTGTTTGCCTCCCCCCAGAACTACCAATTACACAAATTTTGCACAAGGACTCCTCACAAACAAGCTTAGAGTGTGGATGCTCTATACTTCAGCTGGAAAAACCTATCAGTTTATGCCTTTCCTCTCCAAAGTACTACTAAAGATCAAGCAGGACAAATGAAGGGTGATATTGATTGCACCAGACTGGCCACGCCAAAACTAGTACCCCCTCTTGTGCAGTGTGTCATTGTTGGCCCCATGGCACCTGCCTCAGACCCCTACCCTGTTGTCTCAGCAGGAGAACCAGATTCTTCACCCTCAGCTTCAAACCCTGAACCTAGCAGCCTGGCTAATTACCTAATCTCTCTTTTACTATCACTCAGTAAACCAGTGATGGATATCATTTTAGAGGCAAGGAGGCCCAGTACTAGGAAAATCTTATGCTGAAAAATGGAAAATATTCTGTGCCTGGAACCAATCTGAAGGGATGAGCACAGCAGCGCCCAACTTACCTCAGATTCTACAATACTTAACTGAGATGCTTCACAAGAGCCTTTCTTTTTCCTCCCATCAACATTCACGCCTCAGACATTTCAGCTCATTATAACACAGAACCTCCCCTCTTCTCTCATCCACTTCTCAAGCAGTTCCTCAGAGGGGCCAAAAATTTAAGACCACCCAGGAGAGCCCCACCTCTAGCCTGGGACTGTAACTTTGTATTGGAGAAACTCACTCTTCCTCCTTTCGAGCCAGAAGCTAGTGCAGATTTAAAATTCCTTTCTTGGAAGACAGCCTTCCTTTTAGCAAGCACTTCAGCAAGAAGGGTCTCCGAAATACAGGCCCTTATGGCAGTGGAGCCTTTCATCATCTTTCATGCGGACAGGGTGTCCCTCAAAACCAATCCCTCCTTCATGCACAAGGTGGTATCCAGTGTGGCTCTTAATCAGTCCATTCATTTGCCAACCTTCTTTCCTAATCCACAGAACAAAGGGGAACGGAAACTGCACTCCTTAAATTTGCACAGACAACTTAGATTTTTCTTGGACAGGACTAAACCTCAAAGGAAATCTGAACAACTGCTGGTGGCATTTGTTGCAGGGGCAGAGGGGAAGGCTTTTTCAAAGCAAACATTTCTAAATGGATAGGCCATTGCATTCATTTCTGCTATAAGCACCATGTAAATCAAATCCCACAGGAGATCAGTCCCCACTCAGCCAGGGCTGCATCTACCTCTGCAGCCTTTCTCAGGGGTCTCCCTACCAGGGAGTTCTGTACATGCTTTCACCAAGCATTACCATTTGCCAATTTTCTCTAAATCCAGAGCTGGCTTTACCACTGCAGTCTTGCAGGGCCTTATAGCTGGTCCTAATGCTATATAAATTCCTCCTCCCATCCTTAGCTTTGGGAATCTACCCAAATGTGATGAGTGCAACAGTGAAACACGAAGAACATAGTACATTTGTGTACACTTACCATAAATGTAGATGTTCGAGTGTATTCACTGTTGCAGTCCTGGTTACCCTCCCTCCAGCCCCCTGACATTTTTTGGCTATATCTCTACTCTCCTTTACTATGCTTAAAAGCTTTTTAGTGTATTTGCTTTTTTATTGGAGGTATAACCTTGTATATATATTTTATTGCTTGCATTAAGGGGGCACCTGACATCTGGGGCAAGAAAAACTGATGTTATGGCATCGGCTGCATGTTTTATACCCCTGACTACCTGACGTAACAGAAGAAGAGACAGCAACCAACGCAGGACCCAAGACTTTGTTAATCAGGCCGACTGAGGACTACTGCAAGCAAATAACCCAAATGTGATGACTGCAACAGTGAATATACTCGAACATCTACCTTTATGGTAAGTGTACACAACTGCACTTTCTTCAAGATCTTTTGGTTCAAGGGACTGCTCATCCAGTTCCATGCTCTTAGAGGGAGAAGGGATTTTATTCCAGAATGTTTCTGGTTACCAAAAGGGAGGGTTCTTGGAGGCCCATTCTGGAGCTTTCTTGTCTCAACACTTTTTGTAAAGTGCCCTCTTTCAAGGTGTTGTTTCTCCAGTCTTTATTTTGCCATTGCATCTTCAGGCTTTCCTGGGTCTCTGGATCTGAAAGATGCTAACCTCCATGTTCCTGTTCACCCTTCTTACAAGGAAATGTTTACATTTCTCTGTTTCTTCCTCACATTTTCAGTTCTTTGCTTTGCTTTTTGGTCTTTCTACAGCTCCAAGAGTCTTTATCAAATGCTTGACTTAGTGATAGCCTTCTGCAGACTTTAGGGAATTCAGATTTTCCCTTATTTGGATGACCTGATGATTCAGGCCCCCTCTCAGCACCTCAGATACACCATACTTCTTCCAGTGTAGGGTTTACTCTAAATCTCAAAAAAATTGTTCTTAACCCTTCTCAAGACCAGGCTTTCTCTGGGTTGCAGGATTCAGACCTTGCCAGTGATGCCCCTGCTTCCTCCTCCCAATGTCCTCTCTTTGACTGTCCACTTAATGTCTGCTCATATTTTCTAAGAGCTGTTTGCAAGAGAGTTTCTTTGAGCTCAGAGGCTCGTGGCATGCACTATTCCTATGGTTCCTTTCACCAGATTACACATAAGAAAGTTACAATGGTATCTCAGAACTGTTTGGTTTCAGCACTGCCATCCTCTGGATCTTCTCATCTCTCTCTCTCTTGTCTTGCCTAAAACTCAAGTTCCTCTGGTGGATTCAGTGATTTTTTTCTGAATCCCGGCCTGCCTTTTCAAGTCCCACTTCACACTCAGGACCTGTATATAGATGCTTCCAGTCAAGGTTGGGGAGCCTCTTCTAATAACGCCAGGGTCCAGGACATTTGGTCTTTCTAGCAACAAGTCAACCATATTGAGATAAAAGAGATAGAATTTCTAATTCTGGCTCTTCAAGCCTTGCACATTCTTTAGGTTCCAGGTCCTTTGAGAATTTTCAAAGACATCACCTTGTTTATGTGGTACATAAACAAGGGGCCACAAAATCTTACCTTCTTTGCTGTCTAGCTCTTTAGGCTTGAAATTTTGCAGTTAGCCATCAATTAACTTTGCAGGCAGTTTACATTCCCTTAGAGCACAATCTAGTGGCAGACAATATGAGCAGGTCCAGGGCAGATACTGACTAATGGATGCTTCACAGGGAGGTTTTTGTGGACATTGTACATCAGTGGGGTAATCCTCAAGTAGATCTTTTTGCCTCCCATCTCAACAGACAACTCCCCCCAGTTCTGTTCCGGAGTTCCATGTCCTCTGGTTTGGAAAGTGAACACCCATGTCTTCTTTTGGGAAGGGGATGTTTCTGTATGCTTTCTTCCTCTTTCTGTGTTGCAAAAACGTCCAGTACAAAATCATGTGTGGCAAGCCCAAAATCTTACTGGTGACTCCCTTTTGGGCCAGACAACACCGGTTCCCTGTCTGTTTCATTTAGTCAGTGGCAGTCATCACAAGTTACCTCACAGGATGGATCTTCTCACACTGAACAAGGGATCTGCCATTCACCCTCATTTTTCTCATCCTACAATTCACTGTTTGGGTGGTATGGTTTTGATTCATTTTATACACCATTTCTCTAAGGACATTCTTCTGGCTTTGCAGGGGCCAGAAAACCCACTACAAGAAAATCCTATGTAGCTAAGTGGAAGAGAATTTCTATTTGGTGTCACACACATAACCTGGACCCTCTTTTGGTGAGTATTCTTATGGTACTTTCTTATTTGTGTGAGCTGCTCAATTTTGACCTGGCATACTCATCTGTAAAAGTTCATTTTTCAGCCATTTCTGCTTGTTTGCATTTCAGTCCACAACATCCTTCATATTAGGCCTCCAGGAAAGCCTATTACTCTTTGTTGGGACCTAAATTTTATTATTGAAAAATTGATTCAACCTCATTTTGAGCATGTAGTCTCTTTCTTCATAGCATTGAACTTGAAAAACTCTTGCTTGTAGCCCTTACTTCTACCAAAGGGTTCCTGAACTTCAGGCACTTGTTGTTTCCTCTTCTTTGTTTTTTAACTAAAAGTTTCTCTTCATGCCAGTCTTCCTGCTATGCCCAAGGTTGATAATGACTTGTCTCTGAATCAGACTCTTCATCTTCCTTCTTTTTTTCCCTTTGCCACAGACTGCTCAGATATTACCTTGGCAAGATAAAAAGTATTTGGAAATCTGAGTAATGTCTTGTTTCTTTCCATTCCAGGAAGTTAGGTTTGGCTGTTTCTAAGCAAGCTGTCTCCTCTTGGATTTCTAAGACCGTCTCCTTTTGCTATTCTTTTCTTGGTAAGCAGATTTTTTTCTTCAGCTTGTGCTCATTCTACCAGAGCTGTGGCCTACTCCTGTGCTTTTTTCAAGGGTCTGGATACGAGATCCATTCTGGAATGCATTATTTGGTCTTCTGTACATACCTCTACTAAACATAATGAGTTGGAGGAGATATCTAGAGCCAGGACGGGTTTTGCCAGGGTTATCTTACATGGGTTGTTGGAGGGCTACTCTGTGGCTCCCATATTCTTCAGTAGCTTTCATGCTCTGTCATTTGTAAAGAATACTGCAGCAGTGATAAAGAAGAACATAGTACAGTTGTGTAAGATCGTAGCATAACAGTAGTTGTCTTCCTTCTCACTGTTGCAGTATTTTGCCCCTCCCTCCTACCCCCTGTTTTTCTTTGCGACTTTTCCCCTGGCCAAGGGTTCTTCCTTCTTTTTCTGGATGCACCTGTCATTGCTTCTTCTTTTGGGTTGCTCTGGCTGTTGTGGAGCAACTGAAGCAGCTTGTATTTCACTTATGTACCCTGTTCTTTAGACCTAGGACATACATCTGATGTATGGCACTTAGAAGGAACTAAGGCTTTGGTGAGCTGGCCCATTATTCAACTATCCTCTGAAGGATATCCCATTTGTAAAGAATACTGCAACAGTGAGAAGTAGGACATCTACTGTTGTGGTAAGATCTAACACAACTCTACTTTCTTTCTAGCCATTCAGACTAAGTAGTCATTCATCCCACTTAGCTGCATAACCCGCTCATTCATTTATGGCCTACTTTCAGCACTGTTTAGTAAATGTATATTAAACTTATCTGTGAATAGTATGTGACAGCTTTTTAGCACCTTTGATATTGGAAGTAACATCTGCTGAGAAAATTACTAACAAAGCTTTTAAGCTTTTGTGGCAATTAATTTTCCCCTAAAGAGTCCCTCTTGCAGTGTTTGTTTTGTTTAGGAGAGAAGCATCATATAAGTTCCTGGCCTTGCCACTTTCATTAAGAAAACATTATCTAGGAGCATGAAAAATTATTTAGAGCTGATAAGAGTTTAAGAAATAGTTTTTCAGCCAGTCTTAGCACTTCTGAAGCTATTTACATGGATCACTGCTGCAGTCACAACTTCAGGGAAATCTGATACTGACTGAAGTCCAACTTCTGGCCAGATCTTCTGCAGTGAGCACCATCTTCTCTCAGTACAAAGGTAACTTCTAACTGTGCCATCTTCAGTTCTTTCTTGGTGTGTTCACTAAATGCATGGCACACAAATTGGTATAGAAAATGCATTCATTAAATCCATTAGGCTGGACCTCAGATGAAGAACAGAACAGGTAGATATCACATTGGGGAGTCTACTGTTTAATTTCTTTAACAGAATCTTTTGCCATTCAGCATTGCTTAAAAAGAATATTTAGATGTTTACAAGGTATACACTAAACACAGAAGTGTAAGGTATGTCTTTCCCTGTTAAAGCTAGGAAATGTGCTTGCAGACATCAAATTCCTTATAAAGAATTCCATGAGCAATGCGTTTGTTGTCTAAAGTTAGAAGACAGCATTAATTGTTTGTGTCTTTCGGCTTTTCCCGGTTAGGGGTCCCACAGCGGAACTCCGATCCGCTAATAATTGGCAGTTGATTTTTACGTACCGGCTTGCCAGGCCTGACGCACAACCTTCAACAAAGGTACGCCCATTCACGCATGTCTGCACACAGAAGACGCTCTAGCTGAGAATCGAACCGGACAGCGTCTTACTGTGAGGCGACAACGCTACCGCAGCACCACCACCGCACTTAATTCTGCAAAATTTGCTAATGAATTAGACCCAAGAATATTAGGGCCAAGCATAAGTCTGTCCTGGCTTACCCAACAGAAAGAAACTAGTGGGGAAGGAAATAAAACTAGAGGCCGTCTTTGATAAGTCCATTATTTCTTCAGGCTCACACAGTAGCTGCACAGGATGTACATTCAAAAATGGAAAAATTGGAGTAAGATAGGGAAAAGCTAAGGGAGACCAGACAGTCCGAAAACACCCTTCGTGATCATAGGTTCTAAGATGCCAACTTCATGGGGTAGCTCAAACATCTTCTATACCTGATGTTTGTTACTGTGGAATCCTCTGGTGATGTACCTTTGGGTTCCACCACATTTTGGCTGTAGGATATCATGCAGGACTGAAAAGACATCAAAGAAGCTTATATTGGGCAATTACCTGACACCTGCTGCAGAACACTGTTTAATTATTACATGAGACAAGGGTGGCCTCAGCTTCCAAATAAAGAGCAACGGATCTTCTCAGACTCGGCTCCCTAAGCCAGTAGTTGTTTTTCTGGACTAGGAAGCTTTCCTGGATGGTTTTGATGCTGCTTCCCTGGAAGCAGTCTGTTAGACCCCTGTGCCTAAGAGACATTAATGCAAAGTGTAGGACCTTTATAAGTTTATTTACAAGACCCTATTGCAGCATCAGGTACAGTGTCTCTGAAATCTGCTAGAGGAGCTAGGATGGCCCAGAGCATAACACTCTTCCTAATAACCGAGAGAGTAAGTTGTTACGTTTATACTTATGCACCCTAACACTTAGGGATTGAAATTTCCAAGCCCGCATTTTAAAATATCAGGAACCTGTCTTCAAGCAGCTTATTAATTGTGGGCTAGTGCCAGATAAAACTAAAGGCTTTCCTCCGTAACCAAACTCACACTTCATTGCAACTGGTGAGACATTCTCTGAAATGTGGGTATGATGATTTAGATGCAGCATCCAATGCTGGTACAATGGTTTCAGTAATTGGGAGACATTCTTGGTTCAGGAGCTGGTCTCTGACTAAAGATGTGAAGGTGCATTTCCTCAGTGCACCTCTTCACAAAGAGCTGCTCTCTGATCCCCATGCATTATTATTTGTTCAAAAAACTGGAAGACAAAGGGCAGACCATGGAGTCACTGAGGTGGTTTTTGCACTCTCCTCTCCCGAAATGTGACAGGAACTATTCTTTTAAGCAAGGACCTTTCTATCAGAGGGAGAACAAGGGCAAACAATCCAAATGCTGAAAGGCCACACTGAAGAAAATATGGCAACATGTGGTCATAGGGAAGCAGGGGGATCCTCAGCATCTTACCTCTGACAGGGACCAGCTGCTTGCCTAAATCTCAAAACCAACCCCCTGCCCCCCCCGTATACCCTTATAATAGCACCCGTATACCCTTATAATAGCACCTCAAGAAAGGGGGCTGGCTGTCTTTCCTTTTGTGTCAAATAATGGTTCGCCCTTTCCACAGACCAATGGGTTTGCAAGTTCTTGTTCAGGCCACCTAAGAAGGAAGTTCCATTAGTAACAAAAAATCAGGGCACCTATTAAGCCTGTAACACTGGCTTAAAGTACCATGTAGAGGGTACCACCTCCCGGGCATGAAGGAAGAGAGTTCTACTCAAGATTGTTTCCAGTACCAAGGAAAGATGGTCCCAGTAGAACCATTTTTTAGATCTATCAAGCTAAATAAATACCTAAAAATCCCAAAATTCAAAATGCTGACCCTGCAGGCATTATTCTTGCATCTGAGCCCTCAATCACTTCTGGTTGCACTAAACATCAAAGAAGCAGCAGCAGTACCAGTAACAATAATCCTTCCTGTAGGAACAGGGCTTTTGCTACTCCACAGTGAGGATTATCGTAGTAATAATTTCACCCCTTTCTATTCCCATTCAGTGGTCATAGGTTGGGGAGTTTACCTGTTTTAAAAGAATCAAATCAGATAATCACATATCAGTGGGCAAGAGAGGTAGTGTCAGGGTTGTACTCCATAACATTTTATGCCACACCATTCACAAACTTCATTCCTTCTGCATTCTGGGACACCATTTTCAAAATAAGAAATGGCAACAGGTTTTTTTTTTCTAGTTTCAAACATGGATAAACAATGGATGCTGCTTCTAGGTCTTTCAGATCTGAGCAAATTCATAAAAACAAAGTCAAGACTGACCCTACAGTTCCCTTGCATCCACTTCTACAAGATGCATATCTAGTGACTGTGGACGTAAAAGATTCATGACTTCATATTTGAGAAGTCCCTGGTGGTTCTTAGGTTTCCATTGGGAAATTTGTATTTATTTATGTATTTATCAACTAGCTAGCTAGCTAACAATTTATTTTTATACATTTGTTAACTGGGTAAGCCGACTGGGCACAGGTTTCCCTCTTCAGGAGTGACCTAGAATCACTATCGGTTCAAGTGACTTACTCAGAGATGCATAGTATTTTCACACACTATAAATTCCCATTGTCATTGTAATGATTTGCCTTCAAGACTTGCTGTTACACCCATAATCTTAAACTGTATTTATCTCCAGTGTTTATTCCTCCAATTTTGAGGTGAAGATATCAGTTTATTTTATTTTATTTCTTTCTTTTTAAGTTTAGCCCCACCTGCTTTGCTGTCTATTTTCGGGTGATGCCCAAGGTGGTGGCATTATAACAGATGAAAAAATTTGACAAGACAAATGTGCCATGGGGTTTTCAACATCCACTTAAGCTGCTACCAACTCAGGTAGACTGGACTTCAGTTTAATGTCCTGTATAAAGGTTGTCATCTTAGGAGTACAGCACATCCCCCGTTGCTGCATTGTGCCATTATTATGAACAGGGATATAAACACTTGATGTGGTACTGGAACCAAGTAGAACCCATGGCCTTCTGATCTCATATCAGTAGCGAGTGTGCAACCTACTGGATGACTGTATAATTCAAAGTCACTTCTTTAGAGGCACTTAATTCAGTCTTAAGGTAGATTGTGCTTTGCTTTTAGTGTCTAGGCATTGTCTCCAAAGTCTAACATCTATAATCCTATCAAAAGAAAAGGTCTGTAGGAGTAGTCCTAAATATAAAGACCTGCATATAGTCTTTTAGAGTCCTCCGTACAGGGTTCACACTCTCAGGGGCTTAATTTGAATTATTCAGGAAGCTCACTTATCAGTCAGAATGTTTCTTGATTCCTTTCCTTCTCTGTCTCCCCACCTCACAGTACACTACACTCTACTGGGCCTGCTTGATGGCTCCCCTGTTTTCACCCAGCTGGGCCATTCATTCCATTGGGATGTAGGCCAGTCATCCCAAAGCTAGGTGAGATTCTTAATGACCCATTCATTCCTGGCCAGGGATTCCAGTCAACCCATTCATTGCCCATATAGCAATAGTCAGGTAATAGAGGACAAGATAGATTCAGGATCAGTGGAGTGTCATGCCTTCCCTTTTGGAGTTCTGTAGTATTCCACAGTGCAGCCTGCCTTAGGGAATAATGTGTGTCTGCATATGTGTGCTCTTACCCAGGCTGTTTTTCCGCAAGGTACCACTTGTCAGCATGTGCTTGACAGGCTCATGCTCCATGGGTGTAACATCTAGTGCTTCCACTAATCATCCAAGCAGTGAGCCAGTGCTGCCTCCCTCTCCCTAGGATGGGTGAGCCTACAATGGCTGCTCACTAATGTCCTCCCCAGACCATCCCCTCAACACCCATGGCAGGTCATCTAGGTCACTGTCAGGGCTTCATCCTGCAAAATGGGAGCAGGTTGTTCCCAAGTCTTTATGATCCTTTATTCCAAACCCCACAAAAGAAGAATCCACTGGTGTCTGAAAATTTTGTAGAGGCAAAAGTTACTACATCTGGACTTTATTCATGTTGTGCTGCTGTCTGTAGTGAAATAGTTGCTCTGATGGATTCAGCATATTACTCTGAACTGGCGTACCCATTTTTTCTCCTTTCCCAAATTAGACACTGACTGTGGATGCCTCATTGTTACCTGTAGGGAACTCGTATCTAAGCACCAGAAGTACACAGACTTTGATGTCTTTCCTACAGGAAAGAATACATACACCTGGCTGTTAAGTCCTTCCATGTATTTCTTTATTAATGAGCTATTCAGATAGTTACAGACTACAACTCAATGATTAAGTGCATAAAGAAGTAAGGATTACCAGCTATGCAGTTATGCAAGCTGGCAAAATTTTTCTTGAGCAGACAGTCATGTTAGAGTTAACTCTGCAAGTCGTATGCCTTCCACTATAACAGATTCCCTAAAAAATAGTTATAAACTGTTACAAATGGAAACTGAATATAAACATATTTGAGAACATGATAAAGGAACAGGAATGTCCAAAAGTAGATCTTTTTGTATAACACCTTGATAAACACCATCCGCTTTTTCATTTCTAATTTGCCTCATTATCTGCCAGTGGTAGCAAATGTTTTTCTCAATATCCTGAATCTGAGGTATAGTTTATGCATTTCCACAGATTGTCTAATTGCAGAAGTATTGTGCTTTAGCAGAGGAGCCAGGCAGGGGTGTCCTCTTTCCCCTTTGTTATTTGCATATTTAGAACCTTTGGCAAAGAAAATAAGGGTCTCAGAAATACAAGGATATACTTGGTATGGTAATCAAGAAAAGCTGGCTGTGTTTGTAAATTATATTATCTTATACATGACAAAACCAGAAAGAGACATTACAGTGTTGTGGAGCATCTTTTTGGGATACAAAATGAATGAAGCTAAAACAAAGGCAATAGCAGTAAATTGTGTACCCACACATGAATTGGTTCAGCAATGTCCATATTTATGGGAAAATTATAAAATGAAGTATTTAGGAGTATGGATTAAAATGATTCTGGTGTGGCAGCTAATGCTATGTGGGAAGAGACTAAACAAAAGATAATACAAAAACTGAGAAAATGGAAACTTTGTTGTATGGATATGGATGCTAAGATACAAGCATTTAAAATGTTTTTAGTCTGTATACAGGTCAGGCATATTTTAACAACCAGAGGAGAAGTTGTGGATAACAATTAATAAAGAGCTGAAGGATTTTATCTCGGAGGGAAAAACAGCAGGAGTCAAGTGGGATAAGATGATACTTCCAGTAGAACAGGGCGAATTGGGATTACCCAAATTGAAGGGGTATTTCTGAGCTACATAGTTAAGGCTCCTATACATAGCACCAGCAGAAAACTGTAATTCAGAGTGGAAAGGGATGATGTTGAAATGGGGGAGTTCAAGAAACAAGGAGAGACTGGGATTTTGGATGCAGACCTTTAAGGAGAATAACAGTAATCGTACAGACTATTATATCCATAAAGTAGCAGAAAGTATCATAAGAACTAAGCCAAAACAGGAATGGAGAAAGGAGAGAGTACAGATGACTGCAATTAAGGATATAGACAATAGGCAAGATGGGGCTGGAATATATTCGAGAAAACTGGCAAAGGAACCAAGGTATTGGGAGCAAATAATGAGACGGAAAGATGATAGAATGGGAAAATGCCAATAATTTTTGACTGCAGGTTAGAGATTGCTTTCCTTATCAAGGATTGATATTAGAGTATAGGCAAAGAGAAATAAATGGGGGGAAAGACCAGCACCGGTAGAGTTTTTAGTATAATCTGGAACAGAAGTTGCTGTTAAAAAAGGAAAAATTAGTAGAGCATATAAAATATTGCATGATAATTATAAGAATCAGTCAGTTGAGGTTAGAAAGGATTGGTAAGAGAGGCTGGATAAGCAATTCACAAAGAAACAGTGGGAGGATATATGTATGCTCCCAAATATGTAACGAGGTCTAGATTTAGGATTTTTGCTTGGAAATGTTTACAGAGATAATTTTATAGCCCAAGCAGACTCCAGAGAATTTTTCCTCAGGTAGGCAGCAAATGTTGGAGGTGTGATGGGGGAAGAAAGAGGTAATTGAGAACATGTTTTCTGGGAGTGTGGTGAATTGGTGGACTTTAAGGATTCCCTGCGGGATGCACTGTCGCAAGTGCTGGATAGGCAGATTAGTGTTATGAGGGAGATGATTTTTTGAGTTATGATACAGAATCAGAGCTGCCTAGACATGGTAAAGCCTTCCTGTGTCTAATTATGGTGGCTGCCATAAAAACAATTACTAAAAAATGGAAATTAAAATCTTAACTAACTATACTAGAAGTAGTGAATATAGTAACAGAGTAAAACAACTGGAATTAAGATCTTTAGAAAAGGTAGGAGCAAACTACATAGGAAAAAATGGGAATTGTGGGAACAATACATACAGGAGAAGAATGAGGTTTAAAAGAAGGCAGACAAATGAGCTATTTAATGACTTGGTAGATTATAATTGGTTCATAATGTTTGCAGCTGGGCATGTTTCATTATGGTCTGTGCTGTAAAATGCTTGCAACTAGGATTGTGTCGGTGTGGCTTATTTTCATTAGGTCTATATTACGTGATCGAATGGTCAAATATTCGAATACGTAATAGTCGACCCATAATAATCAAACTGCCACAATGTCGAATGGTTCAGTGGAGATCTCCGTATAGTGTGGAAATGGAAGTTTTCCATTGTCTGCACTATAGTGGGATCTCGGAGTTGGTATATTTAAGTAACGGGGGGTGTGGGGGGTGCAGAGGGCTTGTCCCCCTGCGTAGAGTGTTTAAATGGTTTGTTTGGGTGGGATTTTCTTTTTTTCTTTTCCGTTCGACATTGTGGCGGTTCAATTATTATGGGTCGACTATTACGTGTTTGTATATTTGACCATTCAATCACGTAATATAGACCCTTTTCATTTATGTAAGTGTATGATAGCCTATGTTGTAAGTGATGGCTTAATAAAGATGTTTTTTGCTTAAAAAAGGGAGGATTTAAATAATTTATGTAATGTTGCTTAGACTGTATGATATATACCAGTATTGGACTGTCATGTTTGTAAACATGAACTCGTTAATACAATTTGTTTACTTTTATATAAATGTAAATCTGCCTGTGTCACAAGTGATAATTCAATAATGGTGTTTTTTAAAAAAAAGTAGCTAGAGAAAAAAGAAATTCATTTTGAGAGGTTTGTTTTTGGTCAAGACAGCCATGATTCATTTAGCTAATTCCGATGTCAGTGAAAGAATCTAAAAGTACCTCTCCTCCTAAATGCAGCACAACACCAAGGAAAATGCTACTTCTGAATCTTTAATCCTCAGCATCACAGCTTGGATAATATCACTTTTTTATCTTTTTCTCCCCTGTGCCTGATGATCTGATCATTGAGCTTTCCTAGTATTACTCCTGGTATGACTTCCACATTTCCTGGAAAGAAAACATTACTTACTTCAGAGCCCTTGGTTTCTACGAAATGTATGCCTTAGCCAACAGGGGGCAGCCTATGACCATTTGTTGCTCCTCAGATCACTCACCTAATTTTCCATTTTCATCTGATGTAGTTGTGGCAGCCACCATGAATTGAGGGTCAGTCGCACCCTTTTCGGCTATGTCCATTGTCTGACTCTAGACATGGCAGAACCATCTTTCCTGGGACACAGAGTTTCTTGGAGATGCTTCTGGATATGTCTGGGGAAGAGTCCTTTTGAAAGCCATTGTCAATACTTATTAATGTTTTTCAGGTGTTTCTGATTTAAACTGAGGTGGTGATTTTATCCCCATAGATCTTTTCACCTGGTCTCTAATGTGTAGGAATTCTGACTCTCACATCCACCTTTACAGGAGGTGTACGTGATCACAGTCTACAGTCTCCATGAAACGATAGGTAACATACTTCTGTTAACCTTCCAAACCTTACTCTTGGACTTGAGTAAATTTATAGGTAGATTTCTTGCATGAATCTAGTAACTATTAGTAACTAATAGTTTGGTTTAGTTATGCAGAGACTGTGCCCGTCACTCCTGCTTTTTTTCTATCTGAATAGGCATACCAGGGTATGATAGCTATCCCCGCACATGCCTAAGAGTCAACTGCAGCTGTTAGCACAGGAACAATCTAGAAACTTTCCATTTAAGGGACAGTTACAACTTCAGGATGGCTAGGCTTTTATGCCTTCATATTTCAGCCTTACCTCTATTTATTAATCCTGTCCCATCATCTGGCTCTTTTAATTTACATTTGGTAGCTGTTTGCCAAAGTCTTATAAGGGATTAAAGTAATTCAACTGAATAACAGATGACAATACTTGCAAAACTCTACTTTAGGGGAGTTCCTCCCCACCTTCTAAACCTGACAGAATTTTTTTCCTCTGGTTCTTCTGCTTTGTCCTAGAAGGCATTTAGCCAGTGTCAGTTTTTCACAGGCTTGTATTCCAAAATGTGTTGGACACAATAGAAGGTCCTTCTCACTGTCCAGTTTTAAAATCTTCCTCCCTATATCTCTTTGGAAAAATTCCTATATTCTGATTTATGACACTTTTTAGCCATGTTCCTTTTTATTCCCTAGACAAACCTTATAGTCCCATAAGATCTCCGAATGTCTGCGGCTGGGATGCACTGCAACTCAAGTTGTTATTCTTTCTGGGCTTGATACAATAGAACTGCACTGATGAGGACTTCTCATGTAGGTTATTACAAGTATCCCCTTATTTTTTTTTTCTTATGTCTCCCAAGTCAATTTGTGTCTCACAATTTCTTACAGTCCCTTTAAAGAGCAGTTCCTATGAGGGCAAAGGTTCAAGGCCTGTACTCTTCTCAGACCAGAGCACATAATTTCTGTAAATAGTTTTGCAACACCACAGTGCCATGGTATATCAGTAAGCTAGAGGACGTAAGGACATAGCCCTGTTTTGGCTATAGAGATGTGGGAATTTGGCTCTTCAGCATTTCTTAACCCTGCAAGCAACTTACTTTTCATCAGTGCAAGTCATAGTGGTAGAATAACAAGGGCAGACCCTCATGAAGATTTGTAATATGAGTAGTTCTTCTGGATATTGATCCAGTTGTGGAAAACATCTCAAACAGATGCTGTATACCTTTTTTAATTCCCTTACTATGGAATTTGCTTTATGTATTTTATCTTATCCACAGATATTAAGAGTATTTCTGATTATTCAGAAGGACTGTCCAAAAAGTTTTGCAGTAAATCCCTTTTACCCGAGGCAGTATTGTTTCTCCCTTTTATGAAACTGGCCAAGGACAATTACCATAATTTTCTCATGCTCTGGATTTACTCACACAAAATATAGATCATGAAGAATTACTCCTATTCTATCTTAAATGTGCTGCCTGGATTATTATACCTTTAAGGCATCTCATTTTTAAGTATGTGTGCAGTATTAAAGGAGGCAGTAAATCCTGCTAGTAGAAACTCTTTATTTGTTTATTGGAAGACTTTTCTGGTTGGTGCCTAAGATCTCTGTTTAAGATTGTACTACTGGTGCACATATGTTGGTGTGAGTTACTAGCCTCTGACCGTAGTATTACTTTGTAAGGTACGTCTTGTGGCCATTTCAGTAAGTCTGCCCATAAACCCATCTTTTTTTTCTCTATGTTTTCTTAGTTAAAACAGTTTCTGACAGGGGCGTTTCATCTGAGATTTCTTTGCTTTCAGGTTGCTCCTTCTTGTGGTCTTAATTTCTGCTGGAAATGTTAGCCTCATCTCCATCTGAACTTGCTCTTTATTAGACATATTTAAGGTTCATTACTTAGAAAATTGTTGTTTTATTTGGTCTGACATCAGCACGATCAGTATCTGAATTGCAAGCTTTCTGGGTGGATAAACGCTGTCTGGTCTGTGTAAGAACAAATCCTTCACTCAAGTTCAGTGTAGTTTTGTAATTTTCTTTGACTCATGCATCAATCTCCCAGTGTTCTATTCAAACCCTTAGAACCACGGAGAAAGGTTTCTCATACTTTGAACAGATGGGGGGCAGAGCAGGTACTATCTTGGCAGAATCAAGTCCTTTAGAAAAGCCTTTCAGCTGTTAATTTCTTATGATGTAGCTTAGAAGGACAAACCTTGTCAAACAGACTTTTTCAGCTGGTTGTCTTTGACTTTTACCTTTTATTATACCCAGCATGACTTATCATTTCCAGGTACTGTTAAGTATCACTTTCCATTAGCCATGTATTATTTGATTGCGTATCGGAAAAGGGTGTGTTCTAGTCCTAAATATTTATATATATATATATATATATATATATATATATATATGTATGTATGTATATATATACATATATATATATATGTATGTATGTATATATATATATATATATATATATATATATATGTGTGTCTACAAGGATTGTCATACTGGATTTCTTGTTTATGTTCAGGAATGGCATTGGAAAGACCGTTCTCCAAGAGTTCCTGGATGCATATTCTTTCTCCTCTCAGGTTGGAGAAGCTAGGGTACTCTACCCATAGGTTACTGCAACAGTTGAAATGATAAACATAGTAGAGTAGTGTGAGTCCCACCTATCCTTAACAGTAGATGTTTGAATTTCTCAATTCTGTAGTAGCTGCACGCACCCATCCACCCCAGTAATGTATTGGGATATTATTTTTTACCTTGTTCAGCAAGAGTATGCTACTTTTTCTAACAGGCAAGAAAGTCCTGAAGATATTCTACTCAGACTGCTGATTTTCCTTCTCAGGGCTGGCCAGTCAGCAGTCAGTGTGGATTGGGAGAAGGATCCAGAGGTTTTGGAAGCAGGTTGTTTGCCATGTTTTGGGCAAGACACAACCCATAGCATACTGGTCAGCAGTGAGGAATTAGAACATTTGCTGTTGTGAGTAAGTGGAACTTGCACAACTGTACTTTATTTTTCCATGTCATACATAGGAGTTTGAACAGCACAAATCCTTAGTTGTTGTGTCTTTTCGGCTTTTCACGGTTAGGGTTCGCCACAGCGGAACTCCAGTCCGCTAATGATTGGCAGTTGATTTTTACGTGCCGAGGTGCCAGCCCTGATGCACAACCTTCAACGAAGGCACGCCCATTCACGCATGTCTCCACGCAGAAGACGCTCATGCTGAGAATCGAACCAGACAGCGTCTTACAATGAGGCGACAACGCTACCGCAGCACCACCACCGCAGTTCTCTGGAGCAAATATATTTTAAGAAAATCTTACCCACGTCTTCAAACAGATGTTGCTCGGATCAATCTCTTCACCTAGACATCGTACATACTTTCTTCCCAAACACCATCCTTTGAAACAGTCTAAAAAGATAATCTAAAAGAGACAAGGAATCCTACCTCCTCAAAATAAGCCCCAAATTATCAGTAGCCCTTTACCACCGCATTTATCTCTTTAGATTCTTTATCATTAAGTATTAAGCTGAACTGATGGCCGAAGAAACTGGTCAAACGTTTGGAAATTTAGACTACTTCAACATGCATTTCAAGACTGGCCTGTAAGGATCGCATCACTAATGCGGTTTGAAAAATATTTTGACTTTCCTGTAGAGTACTCATCACTAAAACTAATCATTAAAGACCATTCTTATGACAGACTCTTCTGCACCATGCACAACAGAATGCAATAAAATCCCTTTCCCCTCTGCATCCAACCAAGACATCTCTGAAAGAGAAAAAAAGAAGGTACAAGGACATCACACAGAAATCCTCAAGTCATTTCTCCATGAAACTACTGAGTTATGAGGTGTTCTGTCAAAGGCCACTACAAACCTTTACAGGCTTATCACACACATGCTCAAATTCAATGCAACTGATGGTACCCTCCTGGCAGCAAAGTTTTCTCTTCCACTTGCTCTCCTCCATACTCAACATACTTTGCTCATTTACTCTGAGCACATTCTAAGAAGAAAACTAAAAATTAGTGGACAGATCATCTGTCATTTCATTGAGAACCACCAGAACTTGCTATGCTATAGCACATTCGCAACAGTATTAACGTATTTTAGCATTTCTGGCCCTTAACAGGTATACCACAAAACCAACGATATGTCCTGCACGTTACAATGTACAAAAGTTAATTACAGGTATTTGATTTATAAAGCTGTCAAAACCAGCACAAATCCTTAGTGCTGTTCTTAATTCTTAATACAACTGTACGAGGTATTCATTACAGTATCTGCACAAGTAACATAGAGTATTATGATTGGGTTGCTGATCATAGCCAGTTTGTTAATGTTTTCAGGAACTGAATTTAAGAAGTTTACGTCAAGTTCTTTGTTGAAGGGTATGTCTTGAATTAATTTTATGAACACATCAACAAGTAACAAATAATTATACATAGATCTTTATCTCCATGGCACCTACAACCTAAATCCTGCTCGGTGAGGAAAGGAAGTCTTTCCATTTGCATCAGTGATAATAGATGGCTCACTTTTTCATAAAATCAGAATGGCACAGGTATCGGGATTTACTCACAGTTGGTGTAGTTTGATTACTTGGGTAAATTCAGATATACCAACAGACAGGAGTGGATTATTACTATTGTACAATGACATTGCTCACCTTGGTATTATACAGTGACGTTATTTAAAAAAGAAATTGCTTATCTTTCATAAAGAATGTTTTATTTTAATGTACCTTACGTCCTTCCTTGTATTATAAAAGGTATTTAACTCTGTTTATTTTGTTTATAGTAGATGTAAGACATCTTTACCTCTGTGTTATGCTCACCCCTCCTATAATTAATTATTTAAATTTGTCTCTGTTTATGACATACAGTAAACTCTCAGTTAACTAGCACGCTTGGGGGATTGGTAGATGCTGGATACCTGTAGGTTTTGGTTGCTTGGGAGTTACTATTAAAAATAGGCCTGACTAATACTGTACCCTATACTTTACCATGCCGTAAACACTGCATTTATTTGATTTTAATATTGAAATACAGTAATTAAAGCCTGTCTGGGAGGGAAAACAGAAAGTGCACACATGAAAATTGAATTGTTCATAATTGTACTGTATTCGATTTTTGTGCCGGTTACTCAAGTTCCTGTTAACTGAGAGTTTATGGTATATATTTTTTTTATTTGCTTCCTCTTGCTTTATCTTCTTTTCCTTACTATACATCTGTCTTCATTTTTTCTCTTTTTAGAATTTCCCAAGCACACTTGGGGCAGTATTCTAAAAGACTTACTTTCAGTGTAAGTGACTTACTCCAGTGTAAGCCTCCCCTGATTCTGAAAGACTTGTTCTTGGTGTAAGTGAATTACTTCACTGTAAGACCTGTATGTAAACAGGGAGGGGCCGGATTCCAAAAGACATGCACAAGTCACTTATTCCTGTGCATATGTCTTATTGAATGTAGACTCTTTACAGATTGGCCTTACATTGAAGTAAGTCATTTACACAGAGAACAAGTCTTTTGAAATCAGGGCAAGCTTGCACCAGTATAAGTCACCTTCTTTTGGAAAATGGCCTTTAGAGTTCACACACACAAACAAGCACACAATGGGCAGAAGCAAAGCGTATCTCAGATCAACAAATGCCTTTAAAAACTGGTGTGCACTTCCTGCTGCCACATTTTTTTGTAGTAACATGAAGTGGAGTCACTTGACAGTTGTATTTGAGGTTGCAGTAATAATTATAATGGTGTTAATAATAGTAATAATACTTCATTATTGTAAGAGTCATTTATTATTTTCTTCAATTACTATGAAGTGCCTAAAGCAGCACAAAGAGCTGAAGAGTAAGTCTTAGCAATGTTGGCTATACATGAGTGTCTTGCCCATCAACCATGGGTACACCGAGCCCTAGTGTAAGACCAGCATGGGTCTTCATGAGTACAAAAGGCCTGCTAACAAAAACTTTAGTGACAAAAAAGACAAGATAGGTAGGATATAACCCATTTGTTAGATTTATTGTTAAAGTGACCTTTCCTGCAAGATAAACTGCTATGGTAGGTCTACTTACACACAACTGTATTTTCTGATGTTACAGAATGTGTTGTGGGAAGGAGAAAGCTTAAAAAAAAACAAAATCACATTAGCGTATCAACCCCATTGAGTTATTTTAAGTCAGAATACATTAAAGATTAATTAAATAATTGTAATGGTTCAGTGATATTAGTACTGTATAATGTATCTGCAGTGGTTACTTGTAGTGGTCAAGGGTACTCTCTGCACAAGCCGCATGTACTATTTGTACTGTTTGAAGTGATAATATTAGGATTCACCTAACTTGGGTCTCCTTCCCCATCAGTTGTGCAGCTCTGGAGGATGTTTATATTGGGAAGAGAAGGGTGCAGTCCCCCCCCCACAACATCCAGGCAGATATCCTTTGGGAAATATGGGAGCCATTCACAAATGAAAAGTAGACAAACCACGTACAACAAATTGCTACAAGCAAACAGTGTCTAATGTCAGGATGAGACAAAAATATATGATTTTTCTCAGTTTGTGAGCATAGTGGTCCTTTGTAGCTTTCTCTAAATTATACAAAACTCGGATGGAGGCAGGAAATGAAAAGTAGGGTTTACATGGTAAACAAACAAAGTAGTAATTTTCTCTGTTAACACCATAATAGAAATCATCAAAAAATGTCTTGTACCAACTGTAGCATGATATTTGTAAAGTAAACTTACCCAGCTGTTTCATTGAGCATACAGAATTTAAAATGGCCAGATATAAATGTAATGCAGTAATCTGAAGTAGGTGTCATTTGTCTACAATCTGCAGGTTCCCGGATCTGTATCGGATCCGACTTGTCTGCATATCCAGCATCTGATCCAAGCTCAAAGCACCTCCCCTTACCCATAATGCTCCTGTCTCCTTCCTCCCTTCAAATCTCATTTGCTGCCTGTAATGTCCACATTGTAATCCGAGCTCTCTACATAAAAAGTTGTGGTAAGTGTTGTTTCTAGGTTTAAATCTTCTATTTTTCTTCTCTACTTTCTACCTCCCCTCCGCATTACCATTGGTTAAAAAAGAAAAAAAAAAACTCTCTCTCTCCCATTCCTTTCCTTCAATGAGTGATTTAAGTGATAGTGAGTGTGCTAGAAATGAAGTTGGGATATGTCTGACACTCCCAAACCCAGCTTCACAAAGAATACAGAGTGTGGCCATAAGCTTTCCCCAGCCGATGGCCACACTCTGTGCGTAGTGTGTCTTGGGGCAGCCCATCTCCAGACCCCCTGTTACATCTGTGCCAGGTTTAATCTCTGGGCACTTAAGGGCAGGAGGGACAAATTAATCCTTAAGGGCCTTCTTCTCTCTTCCGGGACTCAAGTCCCTGTGCCCCCGGCTTCTGCCCCTGCTCCTTCCCTGGCCTCTGGGACTCAAACTCCCGCCAAGAGGCCTGGGGATGGGGACAAATCTGTTTAAAAGGATAGGCCAAGGAAGTGATCCCCAGATCGCTTGGCTCTGGCCGGCTCCCGCCCCCACCTTAAGTTAAGTCTGCTCTGAGACCGGAGTCTCCCTGGCTCCGTTCTCCTTGGTTTTCCCTGGATCCGGAGGAGCCCTGGATCCAGTTATCAGCTCAGGCTTCTCCTCACCACCCCTCCAGGCCGGTATCAGTCACCTCCGCCTCCTCTTCTACCCGGAGCCTTAGTGAAGCAGAGATGGATAAGATGATGCGGAAGTTCATCTGCACCCATATACAGATGTGCGTCTTACCTGCCCCCTCTACCTCCGGAGCGGGTAGCACACAGCCCTCTTTTATCCCGATTACTCCTTTTTTGATCCGGCCTTTGGTTTTGGAGCCCTTGGATCCAAGGACTCTCGGTTGTCGAGGGGTGGGCGCCGATGGTACCTTGTACCTCTTGATGCCGGCTATGACCTTGAGCAGGTCGAATCTGACTGGCTCAGATCTGTCAAGCTCTCAAATAACGTAGCCTCGGTGTCTGATCCGAGGGGTTGGTGTCTGCTCTGAGTGTGTCGGAGTGCAGCCTTCCTCTCGGTGTCTCGGTGGCTGGAGGCTCAGCTCTGACTCCTCCATCAGGTCAGAGGGTGACAGCTCCCATCATCCTTTCTCAGGATGTCTGTTCCCCTTCAGCTTTCAGTGTGGTGGAGAGGGTTATCTTGATTTCCTCGAGACCCTTGACCATCTCGTTCTCTGACTCAACTCTGACTCCCTCTGTTTCTGGTCTGGTTCCGGTCATCCTGCCATCTCAGGGACAGCCTGCTGCCACTTTGCCTCAGGAAGCTTCTGCTTGGGAGCAGGAAGATGTTGGCGAGTTCTTCCCAGAGATCCCTCGCAAACATACTTGCAAAAGGAGGTACTTAGACTCCCCACCAGAGTCTCTCACTGAAAACCCCGATTTGGAGGAAGGGGAAGGTTCCCCCCCGCTCACCCCCCGAGGATATCTTCTTCAGAGACATCATGGAACTCTTTTGCCAACGAGGGGGGTGGTCTTCCCAGAAACCTACCTCGGACGAATCAGTGTTCCTTGAGGCATTTGCCACAGGATCCTCTACTTCCTGGGTGTCCCCTCCCACAGAGCCTCTAGTGGATCTCCTTACATCTCGGCGTGGAAGGAATCGGACATGGTTGAGCCCATTCCCAAATGTCCAGATAAGGTCTTGAGCCCCCCCCCCCCCAGAGAGACTATACTGGAACAAGGGATCTCCCTTTGATGCCATGGTGGTGGCAATGGCCACTAGGAAAGAGCTTGCTCAGGAGAGCTCTACGGTCCATCCTCCTGACCAAGAGTCAAAGGTAATGGACCATTTCAGGAAGTGGGTGTACGCTTCAGCAACCTTCTCTGTTTGGGCGCTGAATTACATTGCACATGTGATTCGGCTGCAGCGAGACCTAGTTAAGGAGATCGCTGAGTCAACCCCGGAGCCCATGTCGGCAGAGGACAAGAAGATTTTCTCCACTCGTATGGCTACTGTAAAGTCAGTTGTGAACACCTCCATGCGCCTCCTCTCCCATGCAACCTAAGGAGCCGCTAGGGCAGCTGGTACAGGCATTGCCATCAGGCGACATGCCTGGCTCCAGCTCTGTCAGTTTTTGGAACTTTCCAAGACGTCGTTTACCGGTGCCCTGTATGATGGTACTTCCCTGTTTGGGAAGTTGGTACGTGAGACTCTAGTTCAGAGTGAGAAGGAAGGGAAGACTGTCTGGCATTGGGATCAGCTTCTCAGCCCCTCAACGATCCTTCTATAGAAATCAGTGAGGGACCAAGAAGATGTGGTTTTGGAAATCTCAGAGTTTTCCCCGAGATGCTCAGGACTCACCTTCCCCCAGGGGCAGAGGGGGATTTGATAGACGTTGTCCTAGAGGCATAGGGGGTCCAAGAAATTATGGGTCTCGAGAAACTTTCTCAGACAGACCCACTCAGCAACTCTAAAAGGCTGCCCGACTGCTCATCTCTGGAAGCAGTCGGGGGCCATCTCTCATTGCACCTAATGGAATGGGAGTCCATCACAAGAGATCATTGGGTATTAAGAATTATATCCAGAGGCTATGCAATCCCCTTCTTTGAGCCACCTCCACTGCCCAGACACCTCCTGGATGTTCCACCTGTGCACAGGGAGGATGCAGCACTGGAAATTGCAAAGCTGCTAAGAAAGCTAGTAATCCAAACCGTCCCCTAGACCACTCTGAATCAGGTATTTATTCCAGTTTCTTTTTGGTGCCAAAGAAAATGGGGGACCTAAGACCCATTTTGGATCTATCCCCCTTG
This sequence comes from Protopterus annectens, assembly GCF_019279795.1. Lineage (NCBI taxonomy): Eukaryota > Metazoa > Chordata > Ceratodontiformes > Protopteridae > Protopterus > Protopterus annectens. The sequence continues at coordinate 1,278,378,687 of NC_056725.1, read as the reverse complement.
AACCCATCAATGGCCAAAGTGAAATTCCAGATGGTCACTCTTCAGTCTATCCTGCCCTTCCTGGAAGAGAACGATTGGATGTGCTCGATTGACCTCCAGGATGCGTACTATCATATCAAGATGAACAGACTCTCTAGGAGGTTTCTCTGCTTCCGGTTAGGAGCCAGTCATTATCAGTTCAGAGCGCTCCCCTTTGGTCTCACCACAACACCCAGGGTGTTACCAAAGTGATGTCAGTAGTAGCGGCTCACCTGAGACTCTAGGGTATTCAGGTATTTCCCTACCTGGATGATTGGCTCCTCACTGCCCCATCCAAGCATCAACTCTGTCAAGGGAGGGATTCCTTTCTCCTTCTGGCGCAGAGGTTGGGCATTACAGTCAATCTAAACAAATCATCTCTGACCCCTGTCCAAACCTTATACTTCACTGGGGCATGATTAGACACAATTCAAACCAGAGTGTTTTTTACTCCAGACAGAATACTCAGCCTGAAGCTACATATCCTGTGCATTATTCAAACTCGGTCTCCAACAGCAGAAATTGTATTAACGGCATCGGGGTCCATGAAATCCATGATCAATCTCTTGCCCTTGGCACATCTTCACATGCAAATCCTTCAGTGGACCCTGTCAGTACAGTGGTTTCTGTTAGACCTTCCATTGACTCACCCTGTCTGAGTCTGTTGAGTGTGCAGGGACTCCCTTCGGTGTTGAATTCTTTCCTCGGATATGGTTCAAGGACGTCCCTTTCTCCCACCTTTTCCCACGCCCACAGTGACTACAGATGCCTCCCAGGTGTGGTGGGGGCCACTGCTCGGGAAGGAAAGTCCAAGCATGTGGTCCCCCTATGAGACCAATTTGCATATCAACGTTCTGGAGATGAGGGTGGTGCTTCTAGCGTTGCAGGCTCTCCATGCCCATCTCCCTTCAGGAACAATTGCTATCCAGATGCACAATATGTCTATGGTCTGGTACATCAACAAACAAGGGTGAACCAGATCATATCCCCTGTTCCCGTGTCACAAGGCCATGAGAGTATGGGAATAGGTGATCTCCACTGGCTGTTTTCTGGTGGCAACACACATTCTGGGGAGATCCAGTATTCTAGCGGACAGGCTCAGCAGATCGATTCTGATCCCTCACGAGTGGTCTCTGAACCCCTCAGTAGTGGAACAGATCTTTCACAAGTGGGGTCAGCCTTGCTGCGATCTATTCACCTCTCCGTCCAACGCGAAATACAGCGAGTTCTTCGTTCTGACCCCACCCCCCCCAGGGGGAAGCCCCCAGAGATGCTCTGATTCATGCTTGGCCCCCTGGTCTTCTGTATGCTCATCCTCCTCTTCCCTTAATATCAAAATTTTTCTTCAGAAAGCTCGCAGGCTGGGTTGCTTGGTTATCCTCATTGTCCCATTCTGGCCTCGCCAGGTCTGGTTTCCCTCTCTGAGGTCTCATCTGGTGGCTCCACCATGGACGTTGGATCCAGTTCCGAATCTCATACCCTCATCTCTTAGGGATTCCCCATCCAGACCTGGACAGTCCAAAGCTCACTGCTTGGCTGCTTCAGTTCCCATGATAGTCAGGACTCCCGGATTATCTTCTCCTGTCAAAAGAATTCTAGTGGCGGCACATAAGTCTTCCACCAGAAAAGTGTACCTGAGCAAATGGAAACGTTTTTCTATCTGGGCATCTAAGCATACATTAGATCCTTTCACAGCTCCAGTTCCTACAGTGTTGGAATTTTTATCAGGAATGTTTCAACAAGGTGCTAATTTTTCTACTGTGAAAGTTCAACTTGTGGCAATTTCTAATTATCATGTGGGAGATAGTATGGCTTCCTTAGCATCTTCAAAGCTTTGTAAGGCCTTCCTCAAAGGTACCTTTTTTCTTCGTCCCCCGATAAAGGACCCTACACTACCGTGGGATTTTATCCTGGTACTTCAAGCCTTAGTCTCACTTCCCTTTGAATCTGCAGCTTCAGTGGATATGCAGTTTCTCTCCTGGAAGACTGCCTTTCTGGTTGCTATTACTTCCACTAGGAGAGTTTCAGAACTTCAGGTTCTATCGATCAAAGCCCCTTGTATGATTTTTCATAAGGATAGGGTGTCTTTGCATGCTAATCCATCTTTTCTACCTAAAGTAGCTTCAGAGGCAAACATTGACCAGGTAATCAATCTCCCGGTTTTCTTTCCAATTTTTCAAAACAAGGTGGAATACAAATTGCATTTACTAGACGTGCACAGACAGTTACATTTCTACTTGCACAAGACAAAATCCTTTCGTAAATCTGACCAACTTTACATTTCTTTCTCCAAACCCTTTTTAGGGAAACCAATTTCTAAAGTTACCATCACCCATTGGATTTCTCAATGTATTATTTGGGCATATTCAGCCAGGGGGGTTTCCCCACCAAGTCAGGTGAAAGCGCATTCCATCAGGTCTATGGTCACGTCAGCAGCTTTTTAGTCCAGAGTTTCATTAGATGATGTTTGCTCTGTGGCCACTTGGTCCTCATCTCATACCTTCATCTCACATTATAAATTGGACATTGTATCCAGGAGCAGGGCATCCTTTGGCTCTGCCATGCTCCAGAATATCCTTCCATAAGGGTCTGCCAGGTGTCTGGTAGCTGGGGACTCTGTCCCACAGGTTGAAGATCAAATGAAGACAACTTCTTCAGGTAAAGAAGTTATGTACTCACCATAATGTTCCATCTGAGTTGTTATTCTTCATTTGTCTTCAACCATCCCTCCCTTCTTCCCCCGGCCTTGTGTGAACTGCTGGTGCCTGCTAAGAATAATGGAGGTCACTCCATAGTGTGTGTTTTATCCTTGTTGTTTTCTGGTACGGACTAGTCTCTGTTGGGTCAGGTGATGGTAATGTATTGGGCAGTCTGAAGGGAGGAAGGAGACAGGGGCATTATGGCTAAGGGGAGGAGCTTTGAGCTGGGATCAGATGCTGAATATGCAGCTGAGTCGGATCCGATATTGATCTGGGAACCCACAGGTTGAAGAAAAATAAACAACAACTACTCAGATGGAACGTTATGGTGAGTACATAACTTCTTTTTTAATAAAAACGCAAAAAAAGAGCAATGGTTGTATTTAGCATCTTAAAGGACCACTACGGACAAACAATGAAAAAACATATATTTTTTATCTTGCCATGATTTACTGCACCTCCTGAAGCTGCCTGCAACAAAATAAGTACTCATTCCTAATTTTGTTTTTTTTTTTTTTTACTCGTCTGCCCTCATGGGGGCAGATATTGTGATTCCTTTGGAAAGCTAAATCTGTCTCAATGCACAGACTGTGAGAACAAATAGCCCTACCATTTGCTGTCAGACTAGACTTCCATTCACTTAGAATGGACCACCTGAAAAAAAAATGCCAAGTTTGAGAGTCTGCAGCTCATGTGTCACTGACTGGTATGTGCTGAGTTTTACAAATTTCACAAGGAGCAGTTTTGCAAGTTTCAATTCCTGGCCAAGTTACTCCTCCCATCTCTCCTCCTTCAGTGGGCTACAGTCTCACATTTCCAGCTTGGGTGGATTCAACTATTTCGTCAGCTTAGCATGATAATAGACATAAAAAAAAAATCACAGCCTGGTGTGCCACTAAAACTGTTCCCTTATATGTGTCTTCACTTCTGAATAGCATTTCCCCAGGAATAAAAAAAAAAAAGCACACACATCAGTCCAGAGTTTGGGCCAATCTATCCATTTCTTAATGTGCACAGTAAAACATTCAGTTTATAATGCATTATGGCTGCTGACATGGTTATCTTTACATAGTTATTCTCTTATAGCATAACCTGAACTTATGGTATTCAATGCCAAGCTTTACAACAGTTCTGTTTCTTAACAATGACCTCCCACGCCTCTGATGTTTCCCAGTACTTTGTCAATATACTGTAAATACACAGATTAATACAAATATTTGTGCACATATGACAAGTACAATAGTACACATATACCATCATTAAAACAAGATAAATGCAATATAAATCATATCAATATAGTTATGATTTCTATTTTATGACCCTGTTTGTCTGTGGAAACTTCTTTTTGAATTTATGTTCAAGCAATTGTATATTTGTTGTATATTATCTTGTTTAATTGTTTCTCAGTATTCTAACCACTGTATGCTGCATCAATTGTAAAACTCTGATTTTACTCCTTTTGTATTTTCTGTGCTCTTTGTACAAAATAGCTATGTTTGTATAATTTATTTTTTATTATTTTTTTATAATTGTTTACTATGTATCTGGAGCTTTTCTCCCCAAGCCTCTGCTGAAAACGGCCACCTTTTGTCCAGTCGGACTAACCTGGTAAACAAATGGAAAATAAATAAAAAATAAAATATATTAAGAAAATCAATCAATATACCAAGAAAAATCCAAAACTTAAGAAAAAAAACACAGAAGGAAGGAAAATGTTCCCTTGATGCTGTCATGAAAGTCCCACTCACTTATTCAGATATTATGGGCAAACACACACACACATATATGTATATATATATATATATATATATATATATATATATATATATATATATATATATATATATATATATATACATATACATATGTTATAACATATATAATATATTAGGCAAAACAACATACCCAACACACTAGTCATAGGTGACTCTATAGTCAGGCAGACTGATGTCCCACTCACCAGGCTAAACAAGGAAAAGGTTACTGTCAGCTGCCTGTTGGGTGCCAGGATCTGCCACATAACCCACGCACTCAGATCACTCCACAACAAGTACAAATATGACTCTGTCATTGTCTATGTTGGTGTGAACCAAATTGATATATTCACTGATACTTTAGGTACACATACTGAAGGGAACACCAACAGTAATGTACTCCAGAACTTCAGTATCTTTAGTAATTTCATTATTTCATTCAGTGTAGATGCTCTTGACTTATGTGGAATCATCAAGAAGAACTGGGACCTACTACGGTCATACACCTTTATAAGTAAGAAGGTGGCTTATACACCTAGAATTACCTTTAAAAGAGGAGCTAACTTAAAAAAACTTAGTTGAAAGAAACCCCAAACACTAGTCAGCAGATGTGGGATGTGTAAATGTAGTACGTGTAGGTACTTTAAACACATGGATGTGGGCCAGAAGTTTAAGATCAAAGGCACTCAGTATACCACCAGATTTAGATTAAACTTCCAATCTAAAGGGGTCAAATACCTAGCCCAATGCCAAATGTGTCCCACATTCTATATAGGGAAAACAGGAAATTGCGGGAAAGAATATACGAACACCTATACCACATTGGCAAATTGAGCGTAGACAGTGCCCTAGCTAAACATACCCATGAACACGTGGATCCCAGGTTTCTGTTTAGGGCAATAGACCAAATTGTACCCAATAACGGAGGGAGGGGGGGGGGCTGTATCATTGGAGTTGGAACGTTTAGAATTAATGTGGCAGTTGAACACCAATCCAGGACAGTATCCAGGTCTAAACGAAAGATGTTCTGTTGTATGTATTCTGAAATTAAAAAGCCTTACTAGATAGGGTTTTATGTATAGAATTCATGTAAAGTATGTATTAATTCTATACAAGATCTTAAAAACCAACAACAGTATGAATGAACATGGGTTCACCATGCCATTCTACTATTTTTAGATAGTTTGTACTTATAAAGTACAACAACCTTTGTAGGTATTTTATGGTATATAAGAATATTTATTATTGTCTTTTCTGTAGGGTCAGGGTTTGAGTTTTGCATGTGGATGCGTCTATATGTGTTTGAGACACTTTTGTAGTCTTTAGTAACTGTAGTTTTTATGAGTACTAGTTTTCATTTAGTTGTCAAGAAGAACGAAATTAACTGATTAACTAACACTGGTTAATTACCTAACCAGTTAACTGCTGCTCATTGACTACTTATGCGCCCAATGTTGTATTTATCTGAAGAAGTCACAGTATTTACTGCAACGAAAAGAGCTTCATTTTGGATTAAACTGCTTGTTTTTATATTTTGCGTCTGGTGCTTTCCTTTCTGCAACCAGTTTTCAGTTTCGTGTTCTTTCATCAGCTTGTGTTTCCTGAGTAGCATTCTGCCATCGCCCAGAATTATACCACAGTTCAAGGACAAAATGATTGACTTCAGCAATTGGCTAAGCTTCTGGTGTCATTCTAAGGGGATCCAGTATATGTCTGCCTGAAACGACATGGTCGACAGACCACAATGCATTGCCAGAGATGGCCTGCACTTGTCACCCCTGGGATTCCGAATACCAGCTAAGGCTCTTGCCGCCCCTATAGTGCCTTTTTTAGACAAGGTTCAAATGACAAATTCACCACTGTATCAGGAACAGGCAAGCAAAATTGAGGGTAATGCTACTCAATGCTAGAACTCTAAATCTCAAAATGCACTCACTCAAAGCACTCCTTAAAATGGAGAACATTGATGTCTGTGCAGTGACTGGGACCTGGTTCAAGGCTCCAGAGAGAGCACCTCTGCAGCACCAGGCTATAACTCAAACCACACTTTTCGGCCACGTAACCAGGACCAGAACACCAAAGGTGGAGGTGTGTCCACATTCATTAAGGATATCCACACCTCCAGGCTAGTTGCTCAGCATAATGCATCTGAGGTTATCCAAGTGCAACTAACTCTGGGCAAAACTGCAATCTAAACTGTAGCTTGCTACAGATCCCCCACCATGCCCCAGGATTCCATCTCCTCTTTTCTTGATATACTGGAAAATATTAGGGTTCAACCAAACACCCTAATAATGGGCAATTTCAAGTACTCCACCATTAACTGGGAAAACTACTCATGTACCAACTCCTTCGCTCAACGCTTTCTGGAATTCATAAATTCCAATGCCCTGGATCAACTTATCCACACCCCCACCAAGGGCAACAATATCTTAGACCTAGTCATTACCAGCATGAGTGACCGGTGTTCCATACCTGAAGTCAACTCCTCGTTGGTCAGATCTGACCGTAAGCTAATCACCCTAGATATCCACATCCCACCCCCACCCCCCCATTAAGGAAGCCATGGCAAAAGATTTCTCCAAAGCCAACTTCCTGCTTCTTAAGACAGAAGTGGCAAACTTCATGACACCCATGCAGATGGACAATAATTATGACGGCTGAATCCTACACAAATGCACTGTATAAGCACTTACATGACTGCATGGATCATGCTATCCCAAACAGAGCCAAGAAGCTATCCTCCAAAAAAAGGAAGCCAATCTGATGGTCCCCTGCCATAAAAACAACTGTACAACAGAAGGAAGAAACTGTTGCAAAAGAGAGTAAAATCCCGTGAGTGGTGGAGCTCCCTGGTCAGCCTCGGTAAGAAGCTGAGATCCCTTATAAGAGCCTCCAAATATAGCTATGAAAACAAAATTGCCACTGATTCTAAGGACAACCACAAAGCATTCTATAGCTATGTCAAGAATCTCAATGGCAACACCCAGATCTGCTGTGAGTTACAGCACAACGGTACAAAAATTACAGAACCAACTGATATTGCCAACATCCCGGCAGATAGGTTCAGTGTTAACTTTACCCCCCCCACCCCGTAAAAGGGCCCATATCTATCAGGAAGAATACAGAGTCCCTGTAATCACAACTACACAGGTAAAAGCTGCACTCTCTAAAGCCAAAAACACAGCATCCATGGGACTGGGCAACATCCCAGGCTGCGTTTTACACGAACTTTAAAATGAACTGGCTCCCCACCTAAGCACCATGTTCAATCATAGCCTCACATCAGGCTTTGTGTCCACTGAATAGCGCATCGTAACAGTTATCCCACAAAAGGGGGAGCCACCACTGATCCCGGGAACTATTGTCCTATTAGCCTGACGAGCTTGATCATGGAACTCATAAACAAAGACATTGGTAACTTCCAAACTCTGGACCCCACCCAGTTCTGTTTTGTGAAAGGCAGATCATGCCTCATGAACCTAATCGACTTCTTTGAGGCAGTCACCAAAGCCGTAGATGAGGGTAAGGTGGTTCACACCGCCTATCTTGACCTCGCCAAGGCTTTCAACACCATCCCCCATTCTGGAATTATAGATAAACTCACTAAACTAGGTGTAAATCCCTATGTCACAAGATGGGTTGCCAACTGGCTCACTGACAGAACCCGCACTGTAAAAGTTGCAGACTCCAAATCTGACTTCAAACCAGTGACAAGTGGAGTACCACAGGGTTCAATCCTGCGACCTCTCCTGTTTGGTGTCTACTTCCCTGAAGTACAGGCTAACACAGAAGGCCTCTGGCTAATGAAGTTTGCAGATGACTGCAAACTAGGAGCCATAGTCAAGTCCCCAAATGATGTGGACATCTTACAGAAGGGCCTCACTGAGACAGATGCCTGGTGTCAGAGCCATGGCCTCAAGCTCAATGCCAAAAAGTGCATTGTCATCCCCTTTGGTAAAAACTCTGTACCCATGAACTACCACATAGGCAGCAGTCTACTTAACACTGAACGTGTGATAAGAGACCTTGGGACCCAGGTTGACAGTAGTCTCTTCTTTGATAATCACATCGCCACAGTCAGGAAGTCCTTCTACATAGCACACCTCATCACAAAAGGGTTCTCATCCAGGAAAAAAATAGTTCATTGTTCCCCTCTACTCGACACTCATTAGACCCATTATAGAGTACAAAGCCCCTTTTGGAATGTACCTCACAAGACATCTGCAACAACTGGAAAGGCCAGAGAAGTACCTCACAAAGAAGATTACTGGCCTCAAACAGATGCCCTACACTGACCATCTCAAAAAACTCCAGCTTTACTCCGTCGCATATCACCTACTCCGAGGTGATTTCTGCTTAACATATAAAACTATGTCAAACCCAGAGCTGTTGGACATGCTACACCTTAAGAAATCCCAATCCCCCTGAGCTACATGCTCTAGGGACCTAAACCTTGTCACCACAATAAAAGGGACATGCTGGAGGGATAGATTCCTATCCCAGAGACTTCTCATACTCTGGAACAAGCTGCCCATCTATGTCAAGCAAAGTTCCTCATTAGCACTCTTCAAGAAAAATCTTTGAGTGGATGGAAAATAGGAAATATACCCCGGGAATCACTTCTGTGGCTCTGCTCGACAGTGCCACAGGAAAATAACTTTCTTGGGTGGCATAAGCCAGGGAACCTTGTTGGCTAGGCTTACTTAGGCCCTTGGGCTGATAGCCTAGTACCTACCTATGAACCTATTATTAGACTAAATACAATATTATGTAGCATTGAAATTTGCTGACATTATAAGGGTGACAGTTCATTGTTTACTCATAAAGCAAATGCGTGGAAAAGTTCAAACAGTGGATAAAGAGGAGGAGAGGAAGAGAAGAAAGAGTGAGAAAAAGTATTTGTTAGGAGTAATAATTAGGTTAGATATGGGAGGCAGGAGAAAAAAGGAGTAAAAGCAACATTACAAATAAAGAAATGAAAGCAAGGAAAAGAAGAAATAACATGGACAAGATTTACAGCTGCATACTGTCAAGTGGATTGGCAGCAGGTGTCATAAAACTGGGTTTGGAGAAAAGTTTGGCTTTGAACAAACAGATTTGTCCACATTAACTGTGTATCGTGTGTGTGTGTGTGTGTGTGTGTGTGTGTGTGTGTGTGTGTGTGTGTGGTGTAAAAGAACTATAAAGCAAATCTGCACTGATATCTGCTTGCTGCCCTGCTGTGGGGGACACTTGTGCAAGTGCAGTCGACTGGCTCCAGTAGGAAGGGATGGCAGCATACCTCTCAACATCATAGAACTAGAAATCTGGGCAAGGCCATAAATAATAGGGGACAAAGGCCAAAAAATTAGGACAATTTATAAATATTACACTTACAAACTTAGAAAGTTGATAAACAGGTTTTGCATTAGACTAAATTTTCTTAAGGATATGAAGTCTGAAAATCAAATGCCTGTCAATTTTCTGACTTCAATGTTCAATGATTTGCCAGTGATTTGACAGAAAACTGCAATTTTATGAAAAACAGACAAAAAATCTGGACTTTCTGCAAAAATCTGTACTGCTGAGAGATATGGATGGGAGTCTTGAACCAACACCCATCAATCATTTTCATTTGTTTGCCAAAGCCATTACAGCAGTGTTTTGCAGAGAGGTGGGAAAAGGCTTAAATTTGACTGGTATATTGTGTGGGTAGCTGTGTTTGTGGAAGGTGGAGGTGTGCCTTTGTAAGTGTGTGCGAATGTTATGCATTATGAAATGCAGAGATTAAGAGTAAAATTGTGCTAAGTGAAGTCCCTAGCAATTTCATCACTGCTTGATTCAGACATATACATTCCACTGTGTTTTCAGTGCTATGTTTGAGTGCATTGTTTTGGAGTGTGGTATCACTGCTACAGCTGCTGGTACTCTTTCAATACAAGTATCTGCTTTGGAAGTTTTCTCCAGGAGTCTGATGTTGAGAGGATGACAAACATGCTACAAGTATACAACTAAGACAAACTACATAAAGCAATAGTAAGAAAAAGTACTAGGTCACATCAGAGGCTTGGGAATGGGAGGTCATTGTTAAGAAAGTGAGAACTGTTGTAAAATTTATCATTAAATACCACAAGTTCAGGTTATCCTATAAGAGAATAACTATGTAGTTATTCCGCTATAATCTACACTGCTTCCTCTCAAACTGAACTCCAATCTCTTACCCAAAAAACCTTTACCACTGTTGAACAGTGGTTCTCTGACCGTTGTCTACTCCTTAACCCCAAGAAAACCAAATTATTACTGTTCTCACCTACCCATAAATCTACTTCCCTAAACTTCTCTATTACTTCCACTGATTACACTCAAGTTACTCCTGATTCTTCTACAAAATTACTAGGTATTACTATTGACAATAATCTTAACTTTGATTGTCACATCAACAACACAATAAAAGTAGTTAACAAAAAGATAGGCTCCCTTTACAGAATCAAAGCCTTCCTTACACCTGAAGCCCGGACCACCTTAGCCCGATCTCACCTCATCTCTACCCTTCTATATGCTTCCCCTATTTACACTAATCTCTCTAAAAGTAACCTTAAGAAACTTGCTACATCTTACCATAATATTGCTCAATTTGCCACAGGATCCCAGTTTAGAACTCACCACTACCTGAACTTAAAACAACTAGGCTGGCTTGAACTTCCTAACAAGCTCATTTATCAACAGCTCTTAATAGCTCACAAAATTCTATATCAACTATCTAAAACACCTATACTCTCTAACCTCCTTACTCCCTACAACAACCTGAAACAACTATGTTCTTCAGACAAACTACTAGTTAATAGTACCAAACCCATTAATTTTATTTTATTTTTATTTTACATTTGTTGACCGGGCTAGTCCAACTGGATAATTTCCATTTTCAGTGGAGGCCCGGGGAGAAAAGCTCCAAGATAAAACAAGGTTATAAAAATTAAATCATTTACAATAATTTCGTATCTTACAGACATTGAGCAACAATGCTTACATCTCAGTCTTGGTCAAGTAATAAAAAGACATAGTACTATCCACATATTGAGAGAGACAGTAATTCTTTACAGTACAATTAGGTCCTTTGATATCCTAGAGAAAGGTTGCAATTTAGATTTCTGGGAATATAATAGAAGGAAGAAAAAAGTAGATTAGTCTGGATTTGTACAGGAACAGAGCCAAAAGTTGTTCAGATGTAAAAGAAGTTGTTTTTTGAAAAGAGGAAAGGAGGCTAGTGAGGTGATGTGTGAAGGAGGTTATTCCATATTTTGCCAACTGAGTTGGAGAAAAGGCAGTTACCTGCTGAATTTGTAATTCTAGTTGTGTTGACCTGTAGCTTTTAGGAGCGCAGCTGTTTCAAGTTATTATAGGGATTAGGAGGTTATTAAGAGCAGGTGTCTTTAAAGGTTGGTACAAAATGTTATGAGTTATTAAGAGTTGTTGATATATGAGCTTGTTAGGAAGTTCTAACCAGTGTAAGTGTTTTAAGTTAAGACAGTGGTGAGTTCTATACTGGGATGCTGTGGCAAAGCGAGCTATATTGTGGTAGGATGTAGTCAGTTTCTTTAGGTTGCTTTTAGAGAGATTAGTGTAGATAGAAGAAGCATACATTAGTGTAGAGATAAGATGTGATTGTGCTAAGGTGGTCCGTGCTTCTGGTGTAAGGAAAGGTTTAATTCTGTACAGTGAACCAATCCTTTTATTAACTGCTTTTATAGTGTTATTGATGTGGTAATCATAGTTAAGATTATTATCAATAGTAACACCTAGCAGTTTGGTAGTAGAATCAGGGGAGATGACGGAGTTGTCACTTGCAGTAACAGTGAAGTTAAGTTGAGAAGATTTGTGGGTAGGTGTGAAAAGTAACAGTTTTGTTTTCTTGGGGTTCAGGAGAAGACATCTTTTTGAGAACCACTGTTCTACTGATGAAAAGGTGGATTGTGTCAGTGACTGGAGTTCAGATTGTGTGGAAGCTGTGCATATAATGGTAGAATCATCTGCATATTTTATGCAGGTTGTGTTCTGGATAGATGATTGGAGATCATTAATAAAAATGGAGAATAGGAGTGGGCCTAGTATAGATCCTTGAGGTACACCTAAAGAGATAGGCAGTAGAGTAGATAGAGAATTTTTCCAGAGTACTGCTTGTTGTCGGTTTTCAAGATAGGATGAGAACCAGGATAAGGAAGAGGAGACCAATTCAAGGGATTTTAATATGTGTAGAAGAAGTGTGTGGTTGACCATGTCAAAGGCTTTTGACAGGTCTAGGAAAAGAGCAGAGGTTAGTTGTTGTTGCGGTTAGAGTTGATGGTGTTGGTAAATGAGAGTAGTGCAGTGGTGGTACTATGTGAAGGTCTGAATCCATGCTGAGTGTTAGCTAGTAGATTGTTATGAAGGAGATGGTTAAGTAGTTGTTTATGTATACATTTTTCCATGATTTTAGCTAGAGGAGATAATAGAGCTATAGGGCGATAGTTAGAGAGGTCAGTGGATTTACCTCCTTTGTGTAAGGGTATAATGTGTGATACTTTCCAGATTTCTGGAAAAGTACTTTCTTTTATAGATCGGTTTATTAGGATAGAAACAGGATAAGCAATAGCTTTAGCTGCTATTTGCAAGAATTCTGCAGGGAGCTTATCTGCTGAGGGGGTAGTTGGTTTAAGTTTTTGTAAGAGAGATTGTATATAGGAGGTAGGTATGGGTTGAAATTGAAGGGGAAGTAGGGAGTTGTTGATGTTACTTAAGAGGAGTTGGGATGAATCAGGAGATAGGTGGTTAGCTAGACTTTGTATGGAGGTAGTAAAGAAGGTATTGAAGTTATTGGCAATTAAAGAGGGATTATCAGGGTCTAAATTCTGTGGGTGTGGTGTAACTACTTTGCCTGGGGTGAGTAGATTATTGATGGTAGACCAGAACTTTTTTGGTTGTTTTGGTGGTTTGCTGAAGTTCAAAGTAGTATTTTTTCTTATCTGAAAGGATGGCTTTTTTGGTGTTGTTTCTGAGCTCTCTAAAGGTTTGATGATCTGTTGGGTTTCTAGAGGAGCGCCATCTTTTCCAAGCTTTATTTCTAAGTTTGATTTTTTGTTTAGTATTGGAGGTTAGCCATGGTGCTGTTTTGGTCTTTGTTCTAATGGTGCGACTTGGGGCATGTTGATTTAAGATTGCGAGGAATGCAGAGTTGAAATGTTCAACAGCATTGCTCAGTGAGAGGTATTTAAGAGGGGACCAGTCATATAGTGACAGATCAGTTTGAAACTGTTCAGGATTAAATTGTTTTTTTGAGTATAGTGTTCTGTGAGAGGTAGGTAAGTTTACATTAGTTTTAGATCTAATGACATAGGTAAGTGAGTGATCGCTGAGGTCATCAGGAAGGATGCCAGTATGGTAGGTTTGTAGGGGTGAGTTTGTAAGAATCCAGTCTAAGGTAGTTTCCTTTTTACTTTTATTGTTTATTCTAGTGGGGCTATCAATTAGTTGTTTGAAACCATAAAGGTTTATATGGGAAGTAGGGTTAACATTGTTACAAGATTTCCAATCAATGTTAAAGTCCCCAAGGAGCAGTGTTTCTTGAGGGAGGTTATTGGAGAGTTGTTCAAGAAGTTGCTCTAAAGTAGGGATGTTGTTTCCAGGGGGGAGATATGCACAGATTATATTAATAGCTTTAGTGGTGTTAATTTGAATTTTGGAGCAGATTATTTCAGCATTATTGTTTTGAATGAGGGTAAGGTCAAGAAGAGTAAGCTTCAAGTATGTTTTATATAGAATAGCTACATCACCTCCCTTCCTGGAGGTATGATCTAATCTGAAAATGTTATATCCAGGTGGGGTAATTTCAATGTCTTTAATTTAGCCAAGTTTCTGATAAGCATAGTATATCAAATTTGTGAACTTCTAATAGGGCATGGAGTTGGCTAATTTTGTTACAAATGCTACGTATGTTGAGATGGGCCAGAGTTAATAAGTTAGAGGGTGTAGTGGAAGAAGGAGAGAAGGGGTTGATATGATTTTTGTGTGTTTTGATAGTAGTAGTTTGAGGGCCTGGGTTGGGGTGTATATCACCATCTTGTAGTAGATGGAGTAGAGTAAGATAGTTTTCAATTATATGTTTTTGGAAGGTGTAAAGTGACTTCTTTAGCTTTGTTTTTAGTAGTTTGCAGTGTAATAGTCTGTGGTATTTGGCAAGTAGGTAACTGGATTGTGAGGGGTATGTAAGAAGGAAGGAGGTGTGGATGTTGTCGGTGTACTGGTATGTTTTGAGGGAAGTGAGAGAGAAAATGAAATAGAGTGTTCATAGGAGGTTAGGAAGTAGGTGGCGATTAGAAGGGATGTAAGTAAGAAGCAGATAGGTAATTTTAGTTGTGAGTAGAGTGTAGTTATGGTCATGATAGTGTAGTTGTGGGTTTGAGTGTGGTTTATTGGTGTGTAATAGGTGGAAGTTTTGTGGGAGTGTAAGGTGAGTGGTAGGGGTAGTGGTTTGTAAGGTGTGTTAGTGAGGGAGGTGTTAGGCTGGTTAGAGTATAGGAATAGGTGTGGCTAAGGGTGGTACCCAATTAGTAAGGATGTGAGTATGATTGGGAGGATGAAGTAAGAGGTGTGTCTAGAGGGAAGATAAATGTAGGACCCCGGGGGGTGGGTGGGAATTGGGGGTAGGGTGGGGAGCGGAGTGAGCCCGCAGGGCGAGCCAAAGCAGAGAAGTTGAGAGGAAAACAATCAAAGAGGTGCTTATTTTGAAGGTAAGTAGTCCAGGGGATGGAAGAATACTTGGTGTAAGTAGTGTGTGAGGTAAGGTTGAGTAAGATAGAGAAAGGAGAAAGGAGGAAGATGCAGAAAAAGGCTAACAGATAGTGGGAAACAATAGGAATTAATATGCTGGAAGAAAAGTCTGGAGGGATAAGCAGTTCCAGTTGAAGGGAGCCACCTAGTGGACACAGCAGGTAATTGCTACCAGGATAACTGACTGAGTGTGCAAATGAGGTGTGGAGCAGGTAGTTGGGGTTGCTGGTGGTCAAGGGAAGGGAGAGGCTATGGGTGGCTGCTGGCAGTTCTTACTTAGAGATAAGCAATACTTCAGGGTGCAAGAAGCATACATGTAGTGAATAAAAACCTTTAAGAGTTTGTAGGACGTACTTTCTTGCGTCTTTCAGGAGGAGTCTATCCAAGAATATATAGGGTAAATACGTAGGTAGGGTAGGTGACTGGAGTCTTTGGTAGGTTAAACAAACCCAGACCTACAGGTGGTCAACAGGCATCAGAGCTAGGAAGGGAGGGAGAAGAAAAGGATTATGGTATAGTGTAACAAAAACTGTAAGAAAGCAGAAAAAATGCAATAGATAGCAGTTCCTGTAAAACATTCACACTTGTAGCAAATATCACAAGGTAATAATGCAGGATAAGAACATTTACTTAATACAATACAACTAAAAACATTCACACTTGTAGCAAATATCACAAGGTAATAATACAGGATAAGAACATTTGCTAAATACATATAAGCAGCATAGTTCGTAAATTCAGCTATGTGTGATGAATAAATCTCAGTTAAACACTATAGAGGCAGGAGTATTTAAACTCTACCAACTACCAAAAATAAATGCTGCAGGAGATTGCCTTTTTTCCAACTCATTTGGCAAAATGTGGAACAAACTTCCATCCAATATCTCATCTTTGTCCACTCTTCCACTCATTAAAAGATTAAAAATGAATGCTGCAGGAGATTGCCTTTTTTCCAACTCAGTTGGCAAAATGTGGAACAAACTTCCATCCAATATCTCATCTTGGTCCACTCTTCCACTCATTAAAAGATAACTGGAAGTCCATCTTAATAAATACTGGCTTTGCTCCTGTACCAACCCTGATTAACCTTCCTTCTTCCTTTCCTCTACCACAATACTTCCTTCTCTTTTACTGCATCCTGACTGATCCCCACTGACATAACATCTTTGTAGATATAACTTATCTCATGTATACTGTATGACAAAAAAAAATAAATTTATTTTGTCGTCCATATTAATAAGACAGTGTATTATTTACACTACGTTTTGATATTATCAAATTTGTTTATTGCAATTATTTAATAACCTCTTTAGGAATATTATCTTGTTATGGATATTTCCTCTGAGATGTGTATTACCTATACTAAAATCTTTTTATCTTTTATGCTCAATGTTTTTATTTTGTTTTGTTTTGTTATTTATCTTGTATTCTCTAAACTTGTTATAACCGTTGGAGCTTTTCTCCCCGGGCCTCCACTGAAAATGGACATATATCCAGCTGGACTAGCCCGGTCAACAAATGTAAAATAAAAAAAATAAAATAAAATGTAAAGATAACCTTGTCAGCAGCCAAAATGCATTACAAGTTGAATATTTTACTGTGCACATTTTAAAAAATGGATAGACTGGCCTAAACTCTGGACTGATGTTTGCTTTTTTTTTTTTTATTCCTGGGAAATGCTATTCAGAAGTGGAGAGATACAAGGGAACATATTTAGTGGCACACCAGGCTGTGATTTTTTTTATGTCTATTGTCATGCAAAGCTTACTAAATAGTTGAATCTAGCAAAGCTGGAAATGTGAGACTGTAGCCCACTGAAGGAGGGGAGATGGGAGGAGTAACCTGGCCAGGAACTGAAACTTGCAAAACTGCTCTTTGTGAAAAGTCTTTTTTATCTCAGTAATTTGTTGACACTTTTGCAAGTTTCTTAATGAGAATGCATAGTACATCAGTAGGAACAAAATTTGTAAAACTCAGCGCGTACCAGTCAATGACACATGAGCTGCAGACTCTTAAACTTGGCAGTTTTTTTTCAGGTGTTCCATTCTAAGTGAATGGAAGTCTAATATGACAACAAATGGTAGGGCTATTTGTTCTCACAGTCTGTGCATTATGGGACAGATTTAGCTTTCCAAAGGAATCACGATGTCTGCCCCCCATTAGGGCGGACAAGAGTAAAACCAAAACAAAATTAGGAATGAGTACTTATTTTGCTGCAGGCAGCTTTGGGAGGTGTAATAAATCATGAAAGATAAAAAATATATGTTTTCTTCATCATTTGCCCGTAGTGGTCCTTTAATGTTGTGCATTATTTAATGGATTATTTGAGCAGTTGTAGCTTTCAGATTTTCTGCAGTACAGGGAACATCGTTTTTGAATTTTTTCCATCATTTTAATGCCAGCAAAGATTTGTAATAGCATTTAAGCTACCTCATTCAAGAATGGAATTGATGTAAGCAATAAAAACAAACCCTTCCACTTCACATGTAAATGACATGATCTGAAGTTGTCAATCTTCATCCTGTCATTGGAACCAACTTGGCTGTTTCTATAGCTTGTGGACTCCAAAAAACTCTCGAGCACATCCCTTACCCATAATGCATAGGCTAGATTACTCCAGATCTCGTTTGCCGCTTTCAGTGTCAGCCGTGGTTTCTCCATATCGCTTTTAGCCTATCGGTTAAGTGTGAGAATGTACTTTAAATTTCTTCCTATCTCTTCAAAAGCCTTTATGTATCTCTATCATATCTTCAAAACGTATAGCCATTGTTTTTAGGCAGTTTTCACTTGATATTTTCTCTCTCGCTCTCACTTCCTCTTCCCAGACTACCGTGAGGTAATTCTGTAATGCCATTATTGGTATCCCTTACCTTCCCTCTTACCTCTTGGTAAATCTTCAGTTACCATTATTGGTAATTTCCTAAAAAAAATAAAAAAAGTCTTTCTGTTCCTTTCTAAATTTTTCCTTCATAGTGTGTTTCCTGTGTGTGTGGGCCATTGCAGTTTCCCAAGGATGGATGATAAAGACAAAAGTCTGACTGGGATAAAAAAATGCATTAAATTCGGTCATAAAATTCCATTTTCTGAC
Organism: Protopterus annectens; assembly: GCF_019279795.1. Taxonomy (NCBI): domain Eukaryota; kingdom Metazoa; phylum Chordata; order Ceratodontiformes; family Protopteridae; genus Protopterus; species Protopterus annectens. The sequence goes on along the minus strand of NC_056725.1, from coordinate 1,278,360,343 downwards.
TAGCATTCTCTCTGTGCCTACTGTCTCGCTCCTCTTCATTTGCAGGAGGGCTGTTTTATCTGCCACGCTTTTAGTCACCAAGCATTGGTAGATAAATGGAATAAGCTTACACTGAAATGTCTCCTTCCCTCCTCCTTTGGGAAGGCCATACCTGGTTCTCAGGACAAGACAAAACAAAAATGTGGATGGACATCTTCTTCTTACTCCTCCTCTTTTAGAGCCTCAGAGGTGAATAAGTGCTCTGCCTCGGTTCCGAGTTTTTCCTTGGTACCAAGCCCTAAAAAGAAAAGGACATCAGAGCAGACATCACAGTCATCTACCCCGAAGGATTCTTTGGAACCGTCTGTTACTCCGTCAGTTCTGACTCCTTCATTGGCTCCAGAACAGTCTTCTATACCAATCACTTCCCAGCCAAGGAAACAATATTGCCCTTCACTGGATTCTTCTGCGGACAGACCACCATCCCCCTTTTTAGATAGACCAAAGTCCCCCTCTGTGGTCTTTGTCCATTCTTCCAGGAGTCGCTCTGAAGTCGACGTGGAGAGGTTAGTGATGAAGATTCTTCGGGCCCAAGGTGTGTCAGGTACTGTATCAGCTCCTTCCTCTTTGGTTCAGGCACAGACACCTTCCACTTCCCCTGCTAACCCTTCTCCTCTAACCTCCACAGGTACCTTAGAGTCTTTGGTTCCAAGCTTCCAGAACTGACCATGCTGGTTCCGAACGTTTCTTTCTCATTGGAACATACAGTTGCTCTGAGCACTCCAGTTGTATCGCAACTGGAGTCTTCACGAGGCCGCATCCTGGCAGTCAGTTCCAAGTCATTTGAGTCTGCTCCAGGGTTTTTAGAGCAGTCTTGGTGCCTCTGTGAGCCGTCACAAACATGCTCGAGTCTGACTTCGGTTTCAGTGTGGACTTCATTGAGGTGGGGGGGGGGTCTTTGGAGCTGAGGCCTTCCTTTTCGGCCCTGGAGCACCCTTTCTCTTCTAGTGAGTCTGCATTTGAGGCCATGAGGAGCGCATTGGCTACTTCCAGTACCAGGTCAGTTCCTTCCTCTTTGAAGCCTCTGTCTCTGTCCGCTTCAGGTCTGGAGCATCAACCAACTCCTTCGCAAGGACAGTGGGTACTGCAGCTTCAAGTTACCTAGCAGGGTACCCCTTCTTCTTCTGGAACCTCCAGAGATGCTCCCCCTGAGGAGGTCACTCAGAAGAAATCATGCAAGAGGAAGCACCTGGACTCTCCAGAAGAGTCTGTCACAGAAGATACATATTTTGATGAAGGTGAAGGGTCCCCCAGATCACCTCCTGATTATGTCTCATTTGGAGACATCTTGGAAATACTTAAACATAGAGGTGGGTTGAAGTCCCTCAACCCTTCAGCTGAGGAGTCTATGTACCTGCAGGCTTATGGATCCCACCTGTCTACTTCTGCATGTCTCCACCCGCCGATCAGCTCATCGATTGATCTCTCGATGGGTGTGGAAGGCCCCTGATGCTACCGAGCCAATCCCAAGAGATCAGATAGAATCATTACAACCTTAGAAGACAAGCCTTTTTGGGCTAAGGGAGTTCCTGTTGATACAGTTGTGGTAGCGGCAGCCACTAAGAAGGAACTAGCAGAACAAAGTTCCTCTATCCATCCCCCCAATAAAGAGTTGCGGGTGATGGATAGATTTGGGAAGCGAGTTTATGCTTCACTTGACCTTTGCCGCATGGTCTTTGAACTACCTGGCACATTTTACAAGATTGCAGAGATATCTGATCAAGGAGCTGTTTGATACTTTCTCAGGAGCTGTTTCTGAAGAGGTACTGGATTTAGTCACCTCTCAGTTAGCTACCCTGGCATCCATTTCCAACTTGCCCATGAGGCTCATTTCTCAAGTTGCTGAAGGAACTCCAAGAGCAGTGGGTTCAGGAACTTCCATAAGGAGCCTTGCTTGGATGCACCTATGTGATCTTGCGGAGCCCTTCAAGTCTTCATTTGTCAGTGTACCTTTTGGCAGCTCTTCCCTTTTTGGCCTAACTGTTAGAGACACTTTAACCAGGTGTGGGAAGGAAGGGAAAACCCTTTCTGCATTAGAAGTACACTTTTCCACTCCTCAGAGACCCTTTTCTGGGAACCAAAGATGAACAGGCAAAATGTGATTCAGGAAGTCTCACGGGTCTTTACAGACTACGCTTGTTGAAAGTTCCCCCAGAGTCAGAGGGGGAACAATAATGGAAGACGCTACCATAGCAGCAGAGGTGGCCTGTAACGTCAGGGTTCTTGGGATTCCTTCTTAGGGAAACCCTTCCAGCGCTCCTGAATGGAGGCCTGATTGTCTACCTCTGGAGGCAGTCAGGGGTCGCTTATCCCTGCACCTGAAAGCCTGGCAAGAAATCACCTCTGATACTTGGGTGCAGAGAATAATTTCCAGAGGATATATTATTCCCTTTTCCCTTCATCCTCCCTTTTTAGAGAGATTCTCCACTGTTCCATACAGTCACAGGAAACAAGCAACTATTCAAATTCAAAAGCTGCTAGAAAAAAAGAGTCATCCAAGAAGTCCCACCGGACTAAATAGGATCCGGGTTGTACTCAAGATTCTTTTTAGTGCCAAAAAAGACAGGGAACTGGAGACCAGTTTTGGGTCTCAGCAAACTGAAAATCTGTTCGAAAAAACATATTCTGGAAGATCATGGTTCAGTCCATTCTTCTGTTTTTGGGAAAGGACGACTGGATGTGCTCTGTAGACCTTCAGGATGCCTACTACCATATAAAGATGGACAGATGGTCCAGAAGATTCCTTTCCTTCTGGCTAGGAACCAGTCATTACCAGTTCAGAGTTCTGCTCTTTGGTCTCACCACAGCCCCCAGGGTGTTCACCAAATGCATGGCAGTAGTAGCAGCTTACTTAAGACTGCAAGAATTCCGGCTGTTTCTGTACTTAGACAACTGGCTCATTTTTGTTACTACCAGGCAACTACTACTTACAGCAAAATAAAAGTTTCTACAGTTATGCAACCATCTAGGCATTACAATCAGCTTCGACAAATCCTCGCTGAAATCCACACAAAATCTAACGTTTATAAAAGTATTGTTAGACACAAGAACCTCAGTTGCCTCACTCCCTCTGTCTCAATTGGAAACTATCCAGACTTAAGTCCAGGCTCTGTTACAAAGAAACAGAGTTCTTGCATGTCTAGTGCTTCAAGCATTAGGGTCAGTGACAGCTGCCATAACTTTTGTTCTCCTAGCCAGGTTTCACATGAGAATATTGCAATGGCTACTTGTGGTACACTGGTCAGTCCTTCAGCATCTCTTATCAATGCCATTATTAATCACTGACATATGTCAAAGGGATCTTCTATGCTGGATTAATTCAAGCCAAGTTCGACAAAGATGCCTGTTCATTCCCTCTCAACCCAAGGCCACAGTGACCACGGATGCTTCCCCGCTTGAGTGGGGGGACATTGCCAGGGAAAGACAGTCCAAGGCACTTGGTCCCCAACAGAGGCCAATCTGTACATAAATGTTCTAGAGCTGAGAGCAATGCTATTTGCTTTGTGAGCACTTCAGGAGTCTACCTCTAGGAATGACTGCAGTTCAGACAGACAATATGTCAGTGGTCTGGTGCATCAAAAACAAGGGGGAACCAGATCTTACCCCTTATGCCGAGAAACCCTCAGAGTATGGCAGTGGGTGATCTCACCCAACCACTTTCTGATCGCAATGCATGTTCCAGGGAAGTCCAGTGTGATAGCAGACAAATTGAGCAGGTACATCCTTCTACCTCACGCATCGTCTCTCAATCCAAAAGTGTTGGAAAGGATTTTCTGATTATGGGGCCAGCCTTGTTGCGACCTTTTTGCCTCTCCTCTGAACAACAAATGCAGCAACTACTTTGCCCTCATCCCCCCCCAGAGGGGGAGTTACTGAGGGATGCTCTTCCCCTCAATTGGTACTCTGGTCTCCTTTATGCCTTTTCTCCAACCCTACTATTTCCCAAATTTGTACAGAAAGCAGACAAGTTGAAGAGTGAAGTCATCCTCATTGCCCCCTTCTGGCCTTGGCAAATATGTTTCCCCTTCCTGTGGCTTCATCTGGTACAAACACCATGGATTCTTCCAACTCCTAACCTCCTGTCACACCTGACAAGTATCAGTTACCCAGACATTACAAGTCTCAAGCTGATAGCTTGATTTCTCCAATTCCATTAGTGGCCATGCATGATATGTTCTGCTCCCCAGTTAAACACATACTTTTGCTGTCTCATAAACCATCTGCTCGCAAACTTTAAGTGAATAAATGGAAGAGATTCATTCACTGGGCTTCCATTCATGACTTTGATCCTTTTTCAGCACCAATCCATGAATTTCTTCACTTTCTAGCCCCTATTTTCAGTGATGGTGCTTCCACTTTTATAATTTAAGTTCAGCTGCAGCCATCTCTAATTTTCTCAGTGGTTTCCACGGATCATCTGTGGCCTCATACAGACTTTGCAAAGCCTTTTTAAGTGGTGCTCTCCTCTTAAAGCTCCCTTAAAAGGACCCTACTCCTCAGTGGGACCTTACCTTAATGCTGCAGGCCTTGGCACAAACCCCTTTCAAGCCGGCCTCTAGATGTGATGTAAAGTTGCTATCCTGGAAAAATATTTTCTTAGTAGCCATTACAAATCACAGTCCACAATAATCAAATAACCACAACCACAAAAATTCTGCCTAAAAAGGAGACCACAAACTCAAATGTAATAGATAAGTGCTTCTGTTCTTTTAATTAGTCCAACGGAACTTCATCTGATAACAAAACAATAAAAACTTCCACTCTATACAAAGAGTGGAAGTTTGTATTGTTTTGTTATCTGATGAGGTTCTGTTGGATTAACTAAAGGAATGAAAGCACTTATCCATTACATTTGAGTTTTTGGTCTCCTTTTTCAGCAGAATTTTTCATTCACTTTCATCTAGACCTCTATATTTGATTTTTCATAAGGATAGGGTTTCTCTCAGGACCAGCCTATCTTTTCTATCTAAAGTTGTGTTGGAAACCAGCCTTAATCAGTGCATTAATCTTCAGTGTTTTTCCCAAATTATTCTAACAAGAGGGAGTACAATTTACATCTATTAGATGTACACAGACAACTAAGGTCCTACCTTGACAGGACCAAGGACATAAGGAAATCTGATCAGCTGTTTGTTTCCTTTTCACATATCAAATTGGGACAACCTGTAAACAAAGTAACCCTAGCTAAATGGATTTTGGACTATTTCTTTTGTTTATAGAACAAGGGGTATTTCTTTACCTATACCTCCAAAAGCATATTCAACTAGAGTGGTAGCTACTTCTGCTGTCTTCCAGTCAAGAACTTCCATGGTTGACATCTGTGCAGCTTTAACTTGGGCACCTTCCCATACCTTTATTACTCATTAAAAAAATTAGATCTGGTCTCTAGGGGTAGAGCATCATTTGGCTCAATGATGCTCAGGAATATCCTTCCTTGATTCCACCCAGGGTTCTAAGTAGCTGGAGAGACTGTCCCACAGGTGATGACAGGATGAAGATTGACAGCTTCAGATAAAGAAGTTATGTCTTACCATAATGTTCCAACTGAGTTGTCCATCTTCATCAATCATCACCTCCCCTCCCGGTTTTCCTGGAAGAATGGACTTTCACATGTGACTTTCCTTTTGGAAAATAATTATAATACAGATATGGTCTCTTTCAATATCTTTACGTCTTTCATTATGTAATCAGCATACTTGATCTGAGGTGATCTACCTTTTGCATTATGGGTAAGGGATGTGTTTAAGAGTTTTTTGGCGACCACGAGCTATAGAAATGGCCGGGTCAGTTCCGAAGGATCAAAACTGAACTCACAGGTGATGACAAATGAAGGTGGACAACTCAGATGGAACTTTATGGTAAGACATAACTTTTTTTTTATGTGTTGTTGGTCTGCCCATGTAACCCAGTTGAGTAGTGCAATGCTTACTCTGCACCTGTATACTTATCTTAATTGACTTTGAAGTCAGTGTAGCTTCAGGGAAGGGAATATGCTCCTGTTTCAACAATGCCTTCAAGGGCTACATGCCCTCATTAGCCTATGAAAGTGGCATTGATCAGGTGCTGTTTTTAATCTCTGAGCTTGCTGACATTAAAATACAACCACAGTGAATATAACATAGCACAGTCTGCTTAAATGCATTCAGAAAACTGAACTCACGTGGTAAGTATCGTTTTTACTTTTCTATCAGAAGTACAGTGGCAGCATTTTTTTCTGCAGGCAAGTCATTAACACATTTCTTTTTTTAAATTTAGTCTATGCATGGCACTCTGAAAAGTATTGAAGGCCCTCCAAATCTGGGGATTAATTTACTGTCAAATACCAAGGCTGCAGTACCTGCTTCAGGAGGTCAGAGTAAAGAGGAAACAAAACCTGTCAATGCGACTGAGAAACTAGAAAAGAAATCTCAATCACCTGCAAAGAAATCTATACCCCTTAGAAAGACAACCAGCATCTGCTGGACTTGCTGGGATTGCGACAGACCATTCTCGCAAAAGGAGGTTTACATATCTCACATGAGAAAAGAACATGGCAAGGTAAGATATTGAAATTCACATTTAAGTGGAATTATCAATGTCTTTTATTAGATTGATCAAATGATATAATGTCTTAATTTTTATGAAACCACTGAAGTTAGTTTTTCTAGTTCCTGTCAGTATGTAATGTGTACCAAAATATTGACCTTTTTATTTAGTTGGGTAAACCTACTAAGCTAAGCACAAGTGCCTTCTTACAGGAGTGATTCAGGGACACACTGTTTTGTTGAGTCGCACAGAGTGACAGAATAGGCTGAGACTGTGGAAACAGAATGAAGCTTTTGTTAAACACTCATAGAATTGAGCTTCTCTTTTAAACTGGCAGTTTGTGTGTCTTATTTTCAAATACTAAAAAGAGTTGACAGCATAAGGAAATTTAAGCAAAAAAAAAAACCTTGCAGATACAAATTGCTACCAGTGAGCTCACTGGCTGCCTATTACCAAGATCTCTTTTCCTCCCTTGGTCCTTAATAATCTGATTTACAAAGTACTTCCCTTAAGAACAGCCAAGAGAGTACACTAACTTTGGTCAGACCCAGATACAAACTGACAATAGGAGAAAAAGCCATTTCCAAATTAGGATGAACTTTGTAATGACAAGAAATATAGAAAATATCCATAAATTAAAAAAAAAAGTAAGGTAGCACTTTCACAACACTGACTACTTTTTCAGCTTCTTAATATCAAGTACTTACAGTTGCAAGAAGTTTTCAGCTTGTATATATTTTATGTATTGTCTACTGTTGCGACTTCCATCAGGTACTCACATGTGCAGAAATGTTTCAACTTGTAGATTTTTGATGTATACTTTTATTAATTTTACTAGTGAATTTGTTTTGTTCTCCAAATTTTCTTTATAATTTATTCTTGTATATTAAATTAACGGTAGCATTGTGATCCTTGAAAATGACTTACTTTACACTTGTACCTGTGTTGAGGTTGAGTAGGGTAAGTAGACCAGCACATCTGCCCAGTTAAATTGTAAAATACATAAGTAAATGTGAAGAACCATGGCATACCCACCTACTTTTATAAACTGTTTTCAACAGTATTAGTTAATATTTTTTTAAGCAAACCGTGGTGTGACGAGCCTATCTTTTAAGTAAGATGTAGTTCGGGAATCTACAATTATGGTTGTCTTTGTAGGGTTGAGGCCAAAATGTACCCTAGTTTAGCAACACATTTCACTCTTTTTAAGAGCAGAGCTTTCTGTGTTTGAAGACTGAGCATACTGATTGAAGGCTTCAGCATCTGGAGGCTATGCTTTATGATTTTAGATTATTTAAAAAGCAGTGGTGAATGGGTCTCTAGCCTCCTACTTCATAACTTTCCAGAAGCTATATTGTTTAGGCAGGTACCCCAAAGGTATTTTGAAATTGCTGTAGTTAATTTTTGCACTTTCATAGCTTTAGCATTAGAAAAATCAAGTAGTGTCATTCATAGTAATAATAATAATAATAACAATGAAATGTTTTAGAACTGTGCATATCACTGACTAATGCATTGCTGTTTTCTTAAAGTGCAGTTTATACTGTTTGTAGGATAGTTATCCATGTGAAACAAGCCAAATTTTAAAGAACAGAAGTGCCCGTGTTCCATTGTGAAGAGGTTCATAAGATATATGTGCATATCTTGCCACAGTTAATTAATCTGTTGCTTGTTTTTTGATAAAGGAACTGGTTTGAGTCAGGTTTTAGCAGAGACCTGAGGTGAATAGCTCTACCACAAATATTAACAATGCAGCAGTTCGCTGACATGGCCAAGTGGTTCAGCAAGGAAAACATTTGGTAATATTGTTTTAAGCAGTAATACTTTGCACCAGAGTGTCTCTGCAGTCTGTAAAGACAAATATAGGCAGAATTTATACTTCTCACTTCAGAGCTCAGTTAAAAGTTAAATTCAAACACATGAAAGAGAATTCAGAGAACAGCACAGTGTATATGAAAAGCCATACCACAGAGTATTAACTATATGCATGTTCATGTGAAGTAATTTGAACTAGTTCTCCTACACAGCATCATAATCTCCCTTAATATTTGACCATCATGTTACAGCAGTGGTTAGGCAATTCCTATACCTTGCTCAGCTCATAGCTAAAGGTGAATCTTAAGATCTAAAGTAGTCCTCCTCCTTGTATTCCACACTGATTAAACCCAACATTGAAATCAATGCCTTCTTTGAGATGTGCCTTTCTGAGCATATCAAGTAATTGGAAAGACCCTAGAGATTCATAACCAAAAAGTCCTCTCTTTATAATACAACTATTGAAGTCCCTTCACATAGCAAATTATTAGGGATGATTAGTGGATGATAATCTTAAATTCGACCTGCATATGCAAAATTACATAAGAAAAACTTATCAAAGACTGGGGAGTTGCTTTATAGAGGCAAAAACTTGTCTCACCAATGCAATTGAAGCTACAGTTGCCACTACTTATCTCTTCCTCAAACTTGTTTATGGTGCTGCCATCCTTACTAACCTTTTGCATCACAAAAATCAAAACATGAACAACGCTATAACAAAGTTGCTAAATTTACAGCAAATACCCCTTTTAGAACCCACCATTGTGTAGCACTAAAAAGACTAAATTGGTTAGAACTACCCCATCAACAAACATATACACAGCTTCTTACCACCTATAAAAATAATCAGAATCTATATGCTTGTCCAGCACTAAATAACATTCTACACAGCTATGTTTCTAGTTGGTCATTATGATCCAGTGACGAAAAACTCCTGTCTGTCCACAAACCTATCAAATCTCATGGGTATTGTCTCTACTCGTACCATGCTGCTAAGGATTGGAACTCCTCACCTCTATCCATTAGATCAGTACCCTTCCTCTCATCCTTCAAAACCATTCTTTAAGACTTCCTAGCCTTTTGACTCACTTCTTGCTTTAACACCATGATAAACTATATCCCTAAATGTGAACAAATACCTATTTATACCTTACATCTCCTTACTGTCCCTTCTTCACTCACTTCCTTACTTCTATCAATTTTTCTCCCTTGACTTTCTCTCTAAGTATACCATAAGCCTTTTTTTTCTCTCACTTTGTATTACAATTCCTGCTTCTAGTCTATTAACTTACTAAGTCATCAAACTTTAATTTCTATATAAACTGACTAAAATTTCTCTAAGTATTAAATCATCATCATATTACCTTGTATCTGTTCATAACCAATGTTTTCATATTATGTCTAATTTGGTATAATTATTTAAATTGTGTTTGTTTTTTTGTATTTTTTTTATTATTCTTAAAATGTTTTGTAGTACTTTGGAATTTTTCTCCCCTAGTCTCTCCTGAAAATGGGCTCCTACCAAGTCGGACTTTTCTGGTAATCAAAAGTCAGTTAATAAGTAAATAAATTAAATTAATAAAAAGATCAGGGGCTTAAAATACTTTATCTTCTGGGAAAAACTAGAGGCTTTGTTCTTGTAGTCACTTTCATATAGACTATTTAAGGTAGACTTGTGCCTTGCTTAAAGGGATACAGTAGTCCAAGAGCTGTTGTACATCAGTAAATCAAACAGTCCAGTTAACACTAGGGCCAGAGACCTAAATCTACTCCATCAAATAAATAAGACTAGGAAGAGGGGTAGATGCAGTTCCTAGCCCTTCTCTGGAACAAATTCCCTCTCTAAATTAAGCAGTCTGACAAACTGTCTTTAAAAAAAGGGCTGGACAGCTGGATGGGTACTCACAAATTCACCCCTGGCTTGACTGGCCTGGCTCTCCTTGAATAGAGAAGCAAGGCCCCTGTTTAACAGTATTTGCTATTAGGAATTTTTATTTATTTTTTTTAAAGCAACCAATGATACGCCGAACATTGGTAACTCCTATGACCCCATGATAAGGTTCCCGAGAGGGTCTCACAGTGCACTTTGCAAACACTTGCTTAAATAATTTATCCACCAGTAGGGTTATTTTGTTTATTTTAGGGAAGTTCTGTCATGGGAATGCAGAGGCCTCTGACAGGAAGCATATTGAAAGTAAAATTCAAAACAAGAAATAAAATGCAAAGTAGAACTTTCAGAAAAGGGGTACCACATTTGGTACTGATCACACATGCACATTTTAAAAATAGCACAATTATATCTGTCTCATAATGTAGGGTTATCCAGAGTAATATACATAGATTGTCTGCAATAATTTAGACTGGTTCAGCTTCAAACAGTATTGCAGAATGAAAGATCAAAGACTGTCCTTAATGGAATCAATGATTGTTTAGATTCGTCCTCTACACCTGACAGAATTTAGTTAAAAAAAAAAGATGATTTCATACTTGGGGATGTTTGCATTTTTCTTCTGACACACATCTTTACATAATACACCAGGAGGGAGGGTCTACATAAGTTTGCTTGCCCCCATGCCTGACAGTTATTTAATGCCACTTGCACAGTTCAGATCACAATCCTAGCAGCCAGCAAATACTCACACTGTTAATTGTCAGCAGTGTCAGCGTTTCATCCTTACAATGAATAGTTACTGCTGTTAGCAGTTTTTAGCCTAACTGGCAACAGAAAGGATGGCAACATTTAAGAGTTAATTGCCCAGAGATCTTTATTTGAGTCCACAGTATAGCCTGTGGCTTAAATAGTGGTCTTGCAGCAGAGGCATACCATCAGAGAGTTTGTCACAGCCTGCCCCTTTCTCAAATTAATCTGGCCTCCTGGTCTACTCAGAGGCTGAACTCAGCAAACAAGGACCCAGGCTAATGCCATCCTGTGTTTTGACAAAAGCTGATGAGATCATTGTAGTAGCTGGACTGGCAGGTCCTGATTGAAGTCGGTTGATTAGGTCAGCCCATGCCAGAGCTCATGCCTCAAGGTGTAGGTGTCAGAGTTTGATGTTTTGTGAGAACCTGAGAAATGTGTACATGAATTCATTCTTAGCTAGTAAATCTGGTAGTAAATCCTGAAGCCAGCCCTTCTCCTGCATGCACCATTTTATTGTCATCCCTGTTTGTTAGTCACATGCTTGCCTTTGTAAGATGTCATGGTTGTGCTAGCACACCTGTGGGTAGTGCATGATATAGTACTGTGTGTCATTCAGTTTTCTACAGGGAGTCAAAGGATCCGGAGGCCAGTGTCTCTGAGATAAACAAGGTAATCATTTCCACGCTTTTCATCGCTTCCCCACTGGATGACTGTTAATATTAAAGAGGCCATGAAGTTTATGATGATCACATGAACTGGCCTCAGGTCACAATCCAGTCCCATGAGAAACACCTCAGAGCAGCAAGATTCTGGATACTGGCAAAGGCTCTTGGTGCCCCTATAGTGCCTTTTTTAGTCAAGGTTCAAATGGCAAATTCACCACCATAACAGGAACAGGCAAGCAAAAACTGAGGGTAATGCTACTCAATGCTAGAAGTCTAAATCTCAAAATGCACTCACTTGAGGCACTCCTTAAAATAGAGAACATCGATGTCTGTGCAGTGACTGAGACCTGGTTCAAGGCTTCAGAGAGCACCCCTGCATTACCAGGCTATAACTCATACCACACTTTTCGGCCATCTAACCTGGATCGGAACACCAAAGGCGGAGGTGTGTCCGTATTCATTAAGGATATCCACACCTCTAAGCTAGTTGCTCAGTATAATGCAGCCGAGGTTGTCCAAGTGCAAGTAACTCTAGGTAAAACTGCAATCCAAATTGTAGCTTGCTACAGATCCCCCACCATGCCCCAGGATTCCCACTCCTCTTTTCTTGATATACTGGAAACTATTAGGGTTCAACCAAACACCCTAATATTGGGCGATTTCAACTACCCCACCATTAACTGGGAAAACTACTCACGTACCAACTCCTTCACTCAGTGCTTTCTGGAATTCATAAATTCCAATGCCCTGGATCAACTTATCCACACCCCCACCAGGGGAGCAATATCCTAGACATAGTCATTACCAACATGAGTGACCGGTGTTCCACACCTGAAGTCAACTTCTCGTTGGTCAGATCTGACCATAAGCTAATCACCCTAGATATCCACATCCTGTGCCCCCCCCCATTAAGGAAACCACGGTAAAAAATTTCTCCAAAGCCAACTTCATGCTTCTTAAGACAGAAGTGGTGAACTTCATGACACCCATGCAGATGGACAATACAGTTATGACTGCTGAATCCTATACAAATGCACTCTATAAGCACTTACACGAGTGCATGGATCGTGTTATCCCAAACAGAATCAAGATGCTATCCTCCAAAAAAAGGAAGCCAATCTGGTGGTCCCCTGCCATAAACAAACTGTACAATAGAAGGAAGAAATTGTTGCAAAAGAGGGTAAAATCCCATGAGTGGAGGAGCTCCCTGGTCAGCCTCAGCAAGAAGCTGAGATCCCTTCTAAGATCCTCCAAACCTAGCTATGAAAACAAGATTGCCACTGATTCTAAGGACAACCACAAAGCATTCTATAGCTATGTCAAGAATCTCAATGGCAACACCCAGATCTGCTCTGAGTTACAGCACAATGGCACAAAAATTACAGAACCAACTGATATTGCCAACATCCTGGCAGATAGGTTCAGTGCTAACTTTACCCCCCTCTCACCCCCTAAAAGGCCTATATCTATACAGGAAGAATGCAGAGTCCCTGTAATCACAACTTCACAGGTAAAAGCAGCACTCTGTAAAGCCAAAAACACAGCATCCATGGGACCGGACAACATCCCAGGCTGTGTTTTACACGAACTTCAGAATGAACTGGCTCCCCAGCTAAGCACCTTGTTCAATCAGTCTCATGTCAGGCTTTGTTCCCATTGAATGGTGCACAGCAGCAGTTATCCCACTCCACAAAGGGGAAGCCACCACTGATCCTGGGAACTATCCTGGTCTGCAAGGCCCTGGAATGTATCATCATGGAATTCATAAACAAAGACATTGGTAACCTCCGAACTCTGGACCCCACCCAGTTCGGGTTTGTGAAAAGCATATCTTGCCTCCTGAACCTGGTCGACTTCTTTGAGGCAGTCACCAAAGCCATAAACGAGGGTAAGGTGGTTCACACAGCCTATCTTGACCTCGCCAAGGCTTTCAACACCATCCCCCATTCTGGAACTATAGCTAAACTCACTAAACTAGGTATAAATCCCCGTGTCACAAGATGGATTGCCAACTAGCTCACTGACAGAACCCACACTGTAAAAGTTGCTGACTCCAAATCTGATTTCAAACCAAGGACAAGTGGAGCTCTCCTGTTTGGTATCTACTTTTCTGAAGTACAGGCTAACACAGAAGGCCTCTGGCTAATGAAGTTGGCAGATGACTGCAAACTAGGAGCTATAGTAAAGTCCCCAAATGATGTGGACATCCTACAGAGGGGCCTCACTGAGACAGACGCCTGGTGTCAGAGTCATGGCCTCAAGCTCAATGCCAAAAAGTTCATTGTTATCCCTATGGTAAAAACTCTGTACCCATGAACTACCATATAGGCAGCAGTCTTCTTAACACTGAATGTGTGATAAGAGACCTTGGGATGCAGGTGGACAGTAGTCTCTCCTTTGATAATCACATTGCCACAGTAGTCAGGAAATCCTTCTACATGGCACACCTCATCACAAAAGGGTTCTCATCCAGGAAAAAGGAGGTTATTGTTCCCCTCTACTCGACACTCATTAGACCCATTATAGAGTACAAAGCCCCTTTTAGAATGTACCTCACAAGACGTCTGCAGCAGCTGGAAAGGCCACAGAAGTACCTCAAAAAGAGAATTACTGGCCTCAGACAGATGCCTTACATTGACTGTCTCAAAAAACTCCAGCTTTACTCCGTAGCATATCGCCTGCTCCGAGGTGAACTCTGCCTAACATATCAAGCTATGTCAAACCCAGAGCTTTTGGACATGCTACACCTAAAAAAATCCCAATCCCTCCGAGCGACACGCTCTAGAGACCTAAACCTTGTCACCGCAATAAACAGAACTTGCTGGAGTGATAGATTCCTGTCCCAGAGACTTCCCATACTCTGGAACAGGCTTCCCATCTCTGTCAAGCAAAGTTCCTCATTAACACTCTTAAAGAAAAATCTTGATGAGTGTTTTAAGTATAATTTTAACCACTAGAGGGTAGTATTACTTCTTGGGACGGAAAGGATGGAATTTTAATACAAGAATTTTAGGGATACTTCTTTCACTTTTAAAAAATCTATCTTACAAATTTTATTTAATAATTCTATTGATAGTTTGATATTTTTGCTTGTTTGCACACATTATTTTAAGTGTCTTTTATGGTCTGATGATTTTATTAAGTAGAATAGAGTTATGAGTATCTTGTTTTAATTAATTGCTAATTGGGAGGTGGGCTTTATGTATGATGACCTTATTTAAACTGCATGAAGGGGATGTTTTTTGTATCTGATGAAGTCCTATGTATTGGATGAAAACACACTGAACTGTATTAAGTGTTAATAAAGTGTTTGTTTATTTGAAGAAAATTGCTGGTATTCACTAATTTGTGATTACTATGTACTCTCCGTGTGCCCTGTGGTATTTGGATTTGGTTGTTGTCTTGTTTCGGGGTCTTTTTCTTCCTTTTTGTGGTACCTTGAGAGTGTCTTTTGAAGAAGTCTGAGAAGTCCTGTGTATTTCCTCCTCTGGAGCTAGTCATTAAAAATGCTATTTGAGCAGCCTGAGGAACCCTGATTATGTCTCTTCAGCCTTAAGAAGACAAATGCCTTGTGCAAGTCCCTCCCTGAATGGAAAGATCCCCTTACCACTCTGCATGTTGTTGCTGTCAGGCAGTAAACTGCCTGCTGGCTAATGCTGTATTCAAAGTCCACTCAAGTAAAGTAGTTGCCTCCAGTACATAATTTAAGAATACTTTCATTGCAGACATCTGTGCCGCACTCACTTCATCTGCAGTGCATATCTTCATTAAATATTGCCTCAGACATTACTCTGGGATTTGAGCCTCCTTTGGCAAAGCAGATGCTCTTCGTGTTTCACTGTTGCAGTCATCACACTTGGGTTATCTGCCTGCAGGTAGCCCCCAGTCAGCCCGAATACCAGAGACATAGTATTTCTGCGTCGGTTGCTGTCGTTCCAGTTCGCATGAGTGACGGTCGGCTGCTACCTGAGTTTTCATTTCTGAATTGAATCATCCTGAAGTCTTTAAAGCTAAGTACCCTGTTGGGGATCCTTTTTTCTTGCTGTAACCGATGTGAGAAAAAGTTAACAATTGTCTTGCCTGTGGAAAGCAAATACCACACCGAGATTTCCATTCACTGCGTCACCTGTTCAGGTCCAGACCAAGACGTACCTCGCTATCGGTTTTGTGCTTTGTTCAATGCCCAAACTATACGTCGTCGGGCCCTTATTGTCGGTAAATACTTTCGTTCTCGATCTCCATATTCCGAAATGGCTTCTGTAAGCCATCCGACTACTAATCTTCCGAAAAAACGTAAGTATAAAGACAGAGACAGACCACACAGGTCCAAAACTGCCGGCGATGCCTCCATTAAGCTAGTCACCAGTTCACCGGTACTCAGTGAGGTGCTTTTGCAGCCCCTGATGCCCGCTTCAGTGGATTTGCAGGCCTCTACCAAGACCCGTTCAGAGTTCGGTATGCCACGAGACTCTTCTTCGACTACGGAACCTACAGATGTCTCTACCTTGGATGGGTCCAGAGCCACTGAGCAGGCACCGGCTTCTGAGGAAGTTCTTCATACTACCGGTATTCAACACGAACCGACAACTTCTTTCATGTCTTCAGTTCTGTCTAAAACTACCTAGTTTCTAAGGTCAAGAGTATGAGCTACGCCTAAATAACTGACGACCCAAACTCAAGCACTTGCTTTCTTGCCACAACATCAAATGCTTAAAATGGCAGAAGACCTTATTATGTTGATTAGGGGAAGTCAGCCTTCCCCTACTAAGAGAGAAAGAGACCTGTCCCCAGCAGCTTTAACAGACCAAGAGTCCAACGACTCTGAAGTATCTGATTATGAAGACATGCCTTTATCTGCTTATGAGGATTCAGATGCAGAGGAATCCATTCCCTCTGCTTCTCCTCCAGAGGATTTTTCTTTTGGTGAAACCTTATGTACTTTAAGAGAGCATTTCCAGTGGGAATGCCAAGACTATCCTCAGTCCAAAAAGAGACTCAGAGAATTTCTAGATTTGCCACAACATAGGCCTTTAGCAACACCCCCAGTCCTGGATGTTGTGGATGATGTCTTTATGGAATCCAGTTTAATTCCTGATACTTTACTCCCTGCTCCTAGGAAACCAGACAGGTACTACAGAGTTCCTGACTCTCACAAATTCCTTTTCAAAAATCCTACTGCTGACCCAGAGGTCATCTCCCAGGGGCCTTAAGGTATCAAAGCAACTACAGCTAAAAATCCCACCCCTTTGGGCAGGTATTCCAGAGCTTTAGACAGATGGGGTAAGAAAGTATACACCTCTGCAACTCTCGCCATTAGGGCTTTGAATTTCCAGTTTCACATGCTGAATGTATGCCGCGTTGGTGCAGCGGTAGCATTGTTGCCTCACAGCAAGAGGTTCTCCCATTCGATTCTTGGCTGGAGTGCGGGGAGTGCCTTCTGTGTGGAGTCTGCATGTCCTCCCCGCGGTTGGGTGGCGTTTGAAAGACATGCGTAAATGGGCATGCCTTCGTTGAAGGTTGGACGTTGAGCTGGCACCTTGGCGTTTGTGAAAATCTACTGCCAATCATTAGCGGACCGGAGTTCCGCTGTGGCGACCCCTAACTGGGAAAAGCCGAAAGACAAACAAACAAACATGCTGAAGTACCAACAACATATTATGGAACTTATTAAGCAAAAAATAGCTACCTTTACAGACTGTGCAGAAAATAAAGAATTACAAGAGCTTATGCATTCTGCAAGCCAAGTCAGCAAGCATACTTTGCAATGTGGCTTTGACTCTCTAGAAGCATTTTGCAGGGCAGCAGTCACTGGTTCTGTACTGAGAAGGCATGCTTGGCTTAAGGAGCAGACCTTGCCAGACCATGTCAAATCAAAATTACTAGACGCTCCTTTGAACAAGGACAATCTGTTTGGCACCAAAGCAGAAGAGGTTCTTAAAAAGATTGAAGAAAAAGCTAAATCTATGCAGACAGTCAAGGATTTCCTGCAAGTACAGCCTCCTAGATTCAGTAGGCATTGCCCCTCGAAACATTGGTCCTTTCCTGCCACCTCAAGGCCATCTCAAACTAGACCCAAGGGAAATAGACCCCCAGACTACAGTCTCAGGGTATGCAGAAATCTAAGCAATGGAGTGCATCCACTTCAAAAACAAGGAGTGCTAAGCCACCCCCTTATAGAAAGAATTCACAATGACTTCTCAACTCCAAACCCCACCTCTGCCCAACTGCTCATGCCCCTAGGAGGAAAACTTGCCCATCTTTAAAAAAACTGGACTTCCATCACCAAAGACCAATGGGTCCTCAATGTTGTATCCCAGAGGAACAAATTTTACTTCCTCTCACTGCCAACCCCAAAAGGGTTCCCAGACCTTCCTCCAAACCAGTGGGCAGAGGCACAAAACCAAGTTCAATCCCTGCTCTTCATTACAGGCGATTCAGCCTGTTCCTGCAGAACAGATAGGTCAAGGGTTCTATTCCAGACTTTTCCTGGTACCCAGAAAAGAGGGCACTTGGCACCCAATCCTAGATCTTTCCATACTAAATACCTTCCTGGTGGTACCAAAATTCAAAATTCTCACCCTGCAGCAGCTTTTTCCTATGCTGGCCAAAGATGCCTGATTAGCCACCCTAGACCTAAAAGAAGCCTATCTGCACATCCCTATCAGGGACTCATGCAGGAAATATCTACGCTTCAGGGCAGGATCTATGCATTATCAGTTACCTGCACTTCCCTTTGGCTTATCTGCTGCTCCCAGAGTATTCAAAAAATGCCTGGCTCCAGCCATTGCCTACTACAGACTGAGAAAAATTCAGATTTACCTGTACTTGGACAACTGCCTGATTCAGGCAGACAGTCAGGAAATGCTGTTGCAGCACCTGACATTTGTAAAAAACCTTATAACCTCCCTGGGGTACACCATCAACTAAAAGAAATCAAAACTAGTCCTCATTCAAAAGATTGTATTCCTGGGAGCAAGCTTGGACACAGCATCCCAGATGGCATTCCTTACTCCAGAAAAACAAGCCTATCTGACGGACTACTTCACTCAAATGGCCACCAGAACCCAGCTATCCGCAAGGAAAATCCTGCAGGCCCTAGGGTTCATGGCCTCTTACATCCTGCTAATTACATATGCCAGACTGCATATGAGGAAACTTCAATGGTACTTAAAAAGTCTTTGGTGCCAACATTTTCAGGACCTGGAAACTGTCATTCCTAGCATAACTTGTCTAAGGACAGAGTTTCTTTGGTGGATCACTGAAGAAGACAAAGGTGCCGAAACCGGTCTGATTTTGTATGGTGTTGCCACAATAAAGAAGATTTGCCTTACTCATATGGTGCTGGCTTTTGATTTTGCATAATACTGAGGATTTTTGGCCTTTGCACCAGCCTCACTTGCGGTGACGTGTTCTTGGATTCAGCAGCATGCAACCACAACAAGGGACTTCCCTTTACTCAACCCCACACCACCCAGACCCTAACCACAGATGCATCAGACTATGCCTGGGGGGCACACCTGGATGAAAAGTGCATTCAGGGCCACTGGAGCCCAAGTCAAATTCATCTGCACATCAACCAAAAAGAGATGCTAGCTGTTCAGCATGCTCTAACAGCTTTCAGATCCTTACTCTCACCAGGACCTCTGCTAATAAAAACAGACAACACCACAGTTATGTGGTACATCAACAAGCAGAGGGGATCCCACTCTTACCCACTCTGCAGGTTATTAATGGCCGTGTGGAACATGGCCTTGGACATGCAGGTCCATCTGCAAGCTCAATTCCTGCCAGGCAAACAAAACTCACTAGCAGACGACTTAAGCAGAAATTTCCTAGACCCACACAAGTGACAATTAGAGCCCAGCACCTTCAGCCTTCTGATTCAGAAATGGGGGACCCCCAGAGGTGGATCACTTTGCCTCCCCCTGCAATCACCAGCTCAGCAGGTTCTACACCATGACACATCACAGCAGGGCCTGGAAAATAGATGCCCTATCCTTCCAGTGGGTAAACCTCTCAATCTATGCATTTCCCTCTCTGCCCCTTCTCTCAAGAATATTGCTCAACATAAGACAGGACAGACCAAGGACAATCCTGACTGCCCCGGACTGGCCACACCAGCACTGGTACCCACTACTGCACAGCCTGTCACCGGTGCCACCCTGGCATCTACCCCAGAGCCCGACCCTCCTCACTCAGCAGCGGGGACAGATCTTGCATCCGCAACTGCAAACCCTGAATCCTGCAGCCTGGCTTATTCCTTGAATTCTCCCCTAGTGACCAGCCTAAGCAAGCAGGTGCTGGACGTCATTCTTGAAGCCAGAAGACCCAGTACAAGAAAATTCTGTGCTGATAAGTGGAAAAGGCATTGCTCCTGGATTCAGTCTAAAGGAGAGGACACAACTCTGCCCTCCCTACCTCTAATCCTGGATTACTTAGCAGATCTACTCCATAGAGGCCTATCCTTCTCCTCCATTAAGATCCATGCCTCTGCCATCTCGGCTCATTACAACACTGAGCCACCCCTCTTCTCTCACCCTCTCATCAGACAGTTCCTGAGAGGGGAAAACAACTTAAAGCCCCCAAGGAGAGCACCCACCCCTGCTTGGGACCTTAACTTTGTACTGGAAAAGCTCACATTACCCCCTTTTTTAGCCTGCAGTGTCAGCAGAGTTAAAATTCCTCTGTTGGAAAACAGCATTGCTTCTGGTCATCACTTCAGCTAGAAGAGTGTCTGAACTACAAACACTTATGGCCGTGGAACCCTTCATTATTGTTTATGCTGACAGGGTCTCCCTCAGGACTAATCCTTCCTTTATGCCTAAAGTGGTGTCCAGTGTGGCTCTCAACCAATCTATCCATTTGCCAACCTTCTTCCCTAATCCTCAAAATAAAGGGGAAAGGATCCTGCACTCCTTGGACGTGTACAGACAGCTCAGTTTCTACCTGGATAGGACTAAGCCCTTCAGGAAGTCTGACCTGTTATTACCCAGTTTTGCACCAGGGGAAGAGGGCAAGGCCATTTCAAAACAGACAATTTCCAAATGGATAGCATACTGCATCCATTTCTGCTACAAACACCATGGGAAACCAACCCCTCAGGGGGGCCAGAACACATTCCACTAGGGCAACTTCTACCTCTACAGCATTCCTTAGAGGAGTCCCTACCAGGGACATTGTGAAGGCTGCTACCTGAAGTTCTGTACACACATTCACCAAGCATTACCACCTGCCTATATTTTCCAAATCCAGGGCCGGTTTCGCAACAGCAGTCCTTCAGGGCATACTAGCCAGCCCAAACTCTTCTTGACTGTTTCCACCCTTTCTTCATCTTTGGAAATCAACCCAAGTGTGATGACTGCAACAGTGAAAGATGAAGAACATAGTACAGTTGTGCACACTTACCTTAAATGTAGATGTTCAAGTGTATTCACTGTTGCAGTCCTGGTTTCCCTCCCTCTCTCTCCTCTATGTGTATATTACTCACCCTTTGCAGGGGTATTGGTATTTACTTTTTACTGGTGGTGATTTTCCCACCATAGCTTAGCTTCCTATTGGGGGGCTCCTGACATTTAGGGTAAGAAATACTGATGTAATGGCGTTGGCTGCCTGTTTTTATACCCCTGACGACTTGACATCAGTCCTGGAGCCACAGCAACTGACGCAAAAATACTAAGTCTCTGGTATTCGGGCCGACTGAGGGCTACCTGCAGGCAGATAACCCAAGTGTGATGACTGCAACAGTGAATACAGTCGAACATCTACATTTATGGTAAGGGTACACAACTGTACTTTCTTTAAGGCTCCGTTTTCAGAGCTCTGTTTTTCCACCGTTGTGATTTACTGCCATGAAATCCATTCAACTACTGAATGTATCACTGAAGATCCTTTTCTGTCATTTAATACAGTAAGAATGCATCTGTTTTGTAAAAATAGTCTGTCAGAGCAGTTTGCAAAGGTGAGAACATCAGAAGAAACAAAAATAAGTTGTCACTGCATAAGGCAAAGGCGTGTTTTTGTTTTTAAACAAGTCATCTTTGCTGTTTAATCACTGCATATTTTAGAATTTCACAATACTAGGCCATATCGACCATACCTCACAATGCAAATTGTGTAGGCCTACCTCCTTTTCAGAGAAGCCAGACAAACAAAACCATTATTTTTCTGGCAAACTAGGTGCTAAAAAGAGATTACTGGAAAGAAATAGCAACAAGAAATGGGGTCATTTCAAAGAAAAGGACAGACAAGACAGTACATAGTGATTACGACCCCATTCCTTCCCATCTTTCCCTCCCTCCAGACAGTATATCTACAATCCTGTCCTGCAGACTGCTTCTCAGTATTTCCCTTAGGCAAAAGATTGTATCAGACTCTTGGAGGGTAAACACTCAAGGGGTCATAGAACCAGTTTAAATCAAAGGTACTAGAGCCTCTATTACAGAATATTTCTGGTACCAAAGAAAGATACCTTTTGGAAGCTAGTACTAGAACTTCCCTTTCTAAATCTGTATACCGAGGTACCAGATTTCAAAATATTGACCCTGCAGAACCTGATTATATCGAAGCCGCCAATTCCTAACCAAGGCAGCTAGAATCTCCATAGCCAATTCCCAGCTAATCTCCACCCTACTCTATGCATCACCCATACTTACCAACCTAAGGCAGACAGACCTGCACAAGCTGGATGCTTGTTACAACAAAATTGTTAAATTTGCCACTGGAACCTCCTGCCGCAGCCATCAATGTATCTCCCTTAAAGAACTAAACTGGCTAGAACTCCCACAACTCCTTCACTTTAATCAACTCACCCTCGCTCATAAACTTATTAACCACCCCTTAACATCCCTTCCCTTCAAACCCTTCTCCAACCCTATCACTCCACTAGACCCCTAAGATCAAGCAACAGGAATCAACTCACTGTTATCAAACCCAAAAACTCAGCAGGAGAAGCCATATTTTCATGTACCATATCTAAACTTTGGAACAATCTTCCACCCTCTATAACTACTCTACCTTCCAGCAGCCCTTTCAAGACTGCACTCAAATTCCACTTAAATTTGCACTGGTTTTGTCCCTGTTCTAATCTAGATGAACACCCCCACCCTTACTCCCCCCCACCTAGACTCTTAACCCAACTATACTACCGCCACTACTAACCACAGTCAGAATTAGCTAGTTGTCTTTACATACTTTAAAGTCATGTCTGACAGCTTTATTACTAATATTATAAACAACAAGAAACGATCTTAACTTGCAACATTTACTGTATATACTGTTGATAATCAATATCTTGTTATTGTATTAAATCCAACAACCTGTAATGTTGTTTACTATTGCTGCAACTTTGTATCTCTATTTATCATGTACATGATGTGGAACTTTTCTCCCTGGACATCCGCTGAAAAAGGACCTGCGTCCAGTCGGAATTTCCCGGTAAACAAATGTAAATAAATAAATAAATCTCTCATTTCTCCCATGAGTGACATAACAACGCTAGAATTAAAAAATGCTTACTGTCATATTCCCACAGCAGCAGGCTTCAGGAAATATCTAATGTTCTCTGTTTTTGGGTCAGTTTATTATTTCTCTGCTTTACTCTTTGGATTATCTATGACTCCAAGGATATACACAAAATGCCTAGCTCCAGTCATAGCTTATTTTAGGATAAATGACATTCACATTTTTTTCTTATTTTGACAACTTACTAATCTTGACATTGTCTTTAACCTAATGTCAGGAGTCATTGTGTGGGCTTTAAAATAAATATTGCAAAATCCTCCTTGATTTCATCTCACACAATTGTATTTCTAGGTTGCCTTATAGATATGAGGCCTTTTCGACTCTATAAGTAGATTTTTTTTCTTAAATAATTTCCGAGCCCTTCCTGCATAAGAATTTCTCAGGATATTGAGGTTCATGGCTTCCGTGATTCCTCTAATAAGATTGTACATGAGAAAGATGCAATGGTTTCTAAAAAGCATATGGACCTAGCATTTACATCTTCTGAAGCATCATATTCTAGTTTTAGGCTTTCTAAAATTGTAACTGCATTGGTTGAGACAACAAATTCGGTTGAATCCAGGTATCTTTTTCTCTCCTCAGACCTCAAAATAATTTCTAATAAGGGACAACTCAGATTTTGCTTTGGGAACAGTTTCCATGAAGGTAAAGGTGCAAGGCCAGTGGAGTCATTCAGACAGACCAAAGCATATCAACATAAAAGAGATGTTGCCTGTGATCCTTGCCATAAAATCGCTCCATCACCTATGGTTGCCAGGACCTCTACAGGTGATTACAGGCAATACCACAATCATGTGGTTCATAAACACACAGGCAGGTAGGTATAGGTTTGTACAACCTGTGCAGGTTGGCTGTGATTGCTTAACAGTTAGTTCTTCAGCATTCTTTAGCTGTTAAAGTATCTTACATTCCATAACCGCAAAACATAGTGGCAGACTGAGCAGGACCAGGACAGACCCTCACAAACAGAAATTCAATGAAGAAGTTGCCTATTGAACCTGCTCATTAAGCTGATTGAAGGTTCATGCCTTGGAAAACTGTACTCATTATTGCTCTGACATCTGCAAGAAGAGCATCTGAGTTGCAAGATCTCATGGCAGGTGAACCTTAAGTTATTTTTTATAGCGACAAGATCATATTACGCACAAACCCATCATTGATGCTCAAAGTGGTTCCAGAGTTTACTTTGAATCAAGCCACCACTCTCCCAGTTTTCTATCCAAATCCAAACAAACAGAGAAAACCAGTTCTACATACTCTAGATGTGTATAGGCACTAACTTGGCAGAACCAAGTCCTTTTGAAAAGCTAATCAACTATTTATTTCTTATCAAGGGACAAAAAGGGACACCCTATGTCTAAACAGACAATTTCCAGGTGATTGTCCTCAGCTTTTTGTTATTCCCATCATGGTAAAGCCATTCCAGGCAGTATCAAAGCACATTTTACCACAGCCTCGTCTTCTTCAATGGCATACTGTAGAAGGGTGGACTTTTAGAAACATTCTAGAGGCAGCTACATGGTCTTCCATACATACTTTTACAAAGCATTACATACTGGATTCCCTTTTAGGTCCAGAGCTAGGTTTGCTGTGACCATTTTACATGGACTCCTGGATTCATACCCTGCCTCTTCCCACATTGGATAGGCTTTGATAGTCAACCCAGATAACCTAAAGGCTACTGCAGCAGTGGGCATTGTGTAAGCTGCACTTACCCATATCAGTAGATGATGTTCTTCGTGTTTCACTGTTGCAGTCATTACATTTGGATAATCTGCTTGCAGGTTGCCCTCAGTCAGCCTGATTAACAAAGTCTTGGGTCCTGCATCGGTTGCTGTCTCATCTTTCATGACGTCAAGTCATCAGGAGTATAAAACATGCAGCCGACACCGTTACATCAGTCTTTCTTGCCGTGTGGTGCCCGGCATTTTGCAAGTGCCGGTCGGCCGACTCCTGAAATTTTCGTTTTCGAGTTTCAGAACTGAACTAAAAGCTAAGTACCCCGTTGGGGAAACTTTTTCTTGCTCCTTACCAATGTCAGTAAAAGTTAATTGCATTACTTGTGGAAATCAAATACCTCATAAAGATTTTCATTTGTACTGTATTCCTTCCCTAGGCCCTGACCACGATGTACCTTGCTGTCAGTTTATTTAATCAGGTCGGTATATTTTTGTGTCTAAATATTTTGGTTCTCAGTTTAATTATCCAGAAATGTTGTCGGTTAGCCATCCGACTACCGGGATTCCGAAAAGGCAAAGATAAAGACAGAGACAGGCCGCCGAGGTCCAAAACTGCTGACGACGCTTCTACTAAGCCATTCGCCAGTTCGCCAGTACTCAGTGAGGCGCTTTTGCAGCACCGCATACCCGCTACTTCTGATTTGCAGGCCTTAACTGAGACCCATTCGGAGTTCGGTTTGCTGAAAGATACTTCAACTGTGGAACCCGCAGATGTCTCTACCTTAGATGGGTCCGGAGCCTCTGTGCAGGCACCGGCTTCTGAGGGTGTATTCAGGCCTACGGATTTGCATATTAAATCAACGCCTCCTTCATTACCAAGGCCTAAATCTCGATCCATGTATAAAAAACCGACGCCCAGGCCACATGCTCAGGCCTCTATGCCTAAAAAACAAATGATAAAAATGGCTGAAGATCTAATAACTCTAATCAGGGGTAGCTAACCCCCCCCCCCCCCCCCCAAGAGGCCTAGGGCTGAGCTTGATTATGAATCTTCTGATCAGGATTCTGTTTTTTCTGACTCTTCTGATGACCTGGTTTTGTCCTTACCTACTTATGAGGATTATGATGCAGAGGACTCTATTCCCTCTGCTTCCCCTCCTGAGGATTTTTCTTTTGGGGAAACCTTACATACTCTTAAGGGAGCATTTTCACTGGGAAAGCCAGGAATTTTCTGATTCAAAAAAGAGGCTTAGGGATTTCCCCTTCTCCTACCTCAGCATAGGCCTTTGGCTATTCCTCCTGTACTAGACATTGTTGATGATGCTTTCTCGGAATCCAGTTTGGCCCCTGATTCCCTGCCTCCTGCTCCCAGTAAACCTGACAGATACTACAGGGTCCCTGAGTCTCATAAGTTCCTTTTCAAAAATCCTGTTGCAGATCCAGAGACTATTTCACAGGGGCCCAAGGGCATTAAGGCTTCTACTGCTAAAAATCCTACGCCTTCTGATAGAGACTCCAGGGCACTGGATAGATGGGGTAAAAATAGTTATACTTCAGCAACCTTGGTAATTAGAGCTGTAAACTTCCAATTTCGTATGTTAAAATGTCAGCAACATGTTATTGGACTGCTTAAACAGAAAATGATGTTGATTCCTGATTGTTTGGAAAATAAAGACTTACAGGATTTAATGCATTCTGCTGAACAAGTTGGAAAATATACTTTGCAATGTGGTTTTGATTCTTTAGAGGCCTCTTGCAGGGCTGCTGTTACTGGGTCTGTGCTTAGAAGGCATGCTTGGCTTAAGGAGCAGTCTTTGCCTGATCATGTTAAAGCTAAATTGTTGGATTCTCCTATAAATAAGGACCGCCTGTTTGGCAACAAGGCTGAAGAAGTTTTTAAAAAGATGGAAGATAAAGCTAAATCTATGCAAACTGTTAAAGATTTTTTACAAGTTAATCCTCCTAGATTTAGTAGGCACTGGCCTTCTAAGAATCTGTCCTTTCCAGCCCCTTAAAGGTCTTCTCAAGCCAAACCCAGACACAGCAAAAACCCCAGGTTTCAGTCCCAGGGGACTCACAGAACTAAGCAGTGGGGCGTCTCCACTTCCAAGTCTGGGAATAACAAGACACCCCCCGTATGGTAAACTGTCTCAGTGACTTCCTTTTAAAATTTCCAAGCACTTATCTTCTGACTGCCCCTTTGGGGAGAAAGATTGCCCTTCATGCAAAGAACTGGGAACTCATTACCCAGGACAAATGGGTTTTAAATATAGTGTCCCACTTCCACACGTTGCCAACGCCAAGTGGGTGGCTGGACCTACCCCCAAATCAGTGGGCAGAGGCTCAAAAACAAGTACTTTCTCTCTTAAGCATGGGAGCTATTCTTCTGGTACCAGAAGAGGAAAAGGGACAAGGTTTCTACTCCAGACTTTTCCTGGTACCCAGAAAAGACAAATCATAGCATCCAATCCTGGACCTGTCTACTCTAAACACCTTTCTGGAGATTCCAAAATTCAAGATGCTGACTCTTCACCAATTACTTCCTATGCTAGGCAAAGATGCCTGGTTGGCAACAATAGATTTCAAAGAAGCGTACCTGCACAACCCAATCAGGGAATCTTCCTGAAGATACTTACGCTTCAAAGCAGGCTACACGCACTATCAGTTCTCTGCACTGCTCTTTGGCTTATCTACTGTGTCCAGGGTATTCACAAAGTGCCTAGCTCCAGTTATTGCATTTTGCAGGCAAAGAAGTATTCAGATATACCCATACCTGGATGATTGTCTAATTCAGGCAGAAAGCCAGGACATGCTTTTGAATCATCTGGCATTTGTAAAAAGGGTTCTAACTTGTCTGGGGTACACCATAAATGAAAAGAAATCACAACTGGTACCCTGTCAACAAATTACATTCCTGGGAGCAAGCTTGAATACAAATTCCCAGATGGCTTACCTCACACCAGAAAAGCAAATTCATTTGACAACCTACTTCAAACAAGTGGCCACAAAAACCCTGCTTTCTGCAAGACAAATACTGCAAGCCTTGGGGTTCATGGCCTCCTGCATTCTTCTAGTTCCATATGCAAGACTGCATATGAGGAAACTACAGTGGTATGGTGCTGCGGTAGCATTGTCGCGTCATAGCAAGACGTCTCGTTCGATTCTCAGCTAGAGCGTCTTCTGTGTGGAGGCATACATGAATGGGGCGTGCCTTCGTTGAAGGTTGTGCATCAGGGCTGGTAACCCGGTACGTAAAAATCCACTACCAATCATTAGTGGACCGGAGTTCCACTGTGGCGACCCCTAACCAGGAAAAAGCCGAAAGACACAAACAAACAAACAAACAGTGGTATCTAAAAAGCCTATGGAGTCAACATTCTCACAGCCTAGAAACAATGATTCCTATCATACCTTGCCTATGCCTAGAGTTCCTTTGATGGGCAGAGGCCTGCCACCAAAACAAGGGACTACCTTTCACAACACCCCCTTGCCACCCAAACCCTAACAACAGATGATCAGAATATGCATGGGGGGGCTCACCTGGCAGGGAAGTGCATTCAGGGCAAATGGAACCCAAGTCAAATGCACCTGCATATCAATCAAAAAGAAATGTTAGCTGTACAGTATGCTCTGACAGCCTTCAAGGACTATATTATTCCAGGACAACTAATGGTAAAGATGGACAACACCACGGTTATATGGTACATAAGCAGGGGATACACATTCTTACCCCCTCTGCAGACTAGCCATGGCATTGCGGAACACAGCCTTGAGCTACCAAGTGCACCTACAAGCTCAATTCCTGCCAGGAAAATTAAATACACTGGCAGATGGACTAAGCAGAAACCTCATGGACCCACACTAGTGGAAACTGGAACCAAGGATTTTCAACATGTTGACAAGTGAATGGGGGAGCCCAGATATAGACCTGTTTGCCTCCTCCCAGAACTACTAATTGGACAAATTTTGCACAAGGACTCCCCACAAACAAGCTTGGAAAGTGGATGCTCTGTCCTTCAGCTGGAAAAACCTATCACTCTATGCCTTCCCCCCGCTGCCTCTGCTCTTCAAAGTACTACTAAAAGTCAAACAGGACAAACCAAGGATGATTTTGATTGTTCCAGACTGGCCGCGCCAACACTGGTACCCCCTCCTGTTCAGTGCGTCACGATTATCTCCATGGCACCTGCCTCAGACTCCTTCCCTGCTGTCTCAGCAGGAGAACCAAATTCTGCACCCTCAACTTCCAACACTGAGCATTGCAGCCTGGCTAATTACTTAAACTCTCCTTTACCATCCCTCAGCAAACCTGTGATGATGTCATCTTAGAGGCAAGGAGGCCTAGTACTAGAAAATCTTATGCTGAAAAATGGAAAAGATTCTGTGCCTGGAACCACTCTCAAGGGATGAGCACAGCAGCACCCAATTTACCTCAGATTTTACAATACTTAACTGAGATGCTTCACAAGGGCCTGTCTCAGCCATTTCATCTCATTATAACACAGAACCTCCCCTCTTCTCTCATCCATTGCTCAAGCAGTACCTCAGAGGGGCCAGAAATTTGAGACCACCCAGGAGAGCTCCAACCCCAGCTTGGGACCTTAACTTTGTATTGGAGAAACTCACTCTACCTCCTTTCGAGCTTTCCTTTTAGCAATCACTTCAGCTAGAAGGGTATCTGAATTACAGGCCCTTATGGCAGTAGAGCCTTTCTTCATCTTTCATGCGGACAGGGTGTCACTCAGAACCAATCCATCCTTCATGCCCAAGGTGGCATCCAGTGTGGCTCTTAATCAGTCCATTCATTTGCCAACCTTCTTTCCCAATCCACAGAACAAAGGGGAACGGATTCTGCATTCCTTGGATATGCACAGGCAACTTAGATTCTACTTGGACAGGAGTAAACCTCAAAGAAAATCTGAACAACTGCTGGTAGCATTTGCTGCAAAGGACAGAGGGGAAGGCTATTTCAAAACAAACCATTTCTAAATGGATAAGCCATTGCATTCATTTCTGCAATAAGCACCATGGAAAACCTATCCCCCAGGGGATCAGACCTCACTCCACCAGGGCTGCATCTACTTCTACAGCCTTTCTCAGAGGTGTTCCTACCAGGGATATCCTAGAAGCTGCTACCTCGAGTTTTGTACATACCTTCGCCAAGCATTATCATTTGCCAATTTTCTCTAAATCCAGAGCTGGCTTTGCCACTGCAGTCTTGCAGGGCCTTATAGCTGGCCCTAATGCTATCTAAACTCCTTCTCCCAACCATAGCCTTGGGAACCTACCCAAATGTAATGATTGCAACAGTGAAACACGAAGAACATAGTACAGTTGAGTATACTTACCATAAATGTAGATGTTCGAGTGTATTCATTGTTGCAGTCCTGGTTACCCTCCCTCCTGCGCCCTAACGTCTTTTGGCTATACCTCTACTGTCCTTTATTATACTTAAAAGCCTTTTTGGTGTATTTGCTTTTTTGTTGGAGGTATACCTTTGTGTTTTTATGTTTAATTGCTCCCCATTAGGGGGGCACCTGACATCTGGGGCAAGAAAAACTGATGTAATGGCATCGGCTGCATGTTTTATACCCCTAACGACCTGACGTCATGGAAGAAGGGAGAGCAACTGACGCAGGACCCAAGACTTTGTTAATCAGGCCGACTGAGGCCAACCTGCAAGCAAATTACCCAAATGTAATGATTGCAACAGTGAATACACTCGAACATCTACATTTACGGTAAGTGTACACAACTGTACTTTTGAATTCCTCACCGATGCAGAAGCCATACTCAACTTGTATTCCCTTTTATGTGGTAAATAGTTGTGGAAATGTAAAGTAGGTTTTTGTATGTTTCTACTTTATATTGCTCCTTATTATTAATGTTTTATTGGTTAAGGATTGCTAGACTCTTCATTGTCTATGAATGAGTAAGAAATTCCTTAAGAAATATTCACTCTGACTGCTGATTTCCCTCCTTGAAACTAGCCAGCCAGCAGTGATAACAAAGGGGTGTATGTGTGGTGGTGTTTGGGGGGGGGGAGGCAGAGCTCTGTAAAGCTGGCCAATAGTTGATTACTAGGCAGGAAAAAAACCCATATAGCCTAAAGGCTATTGAATCAGTGATGAATTTGAAAAGCTGCTCTTATGCAACTGTACTATGTCCTTCTATTACTGTGTTGCAGTATTCTTGGTGTGGGATTTTCCACCTCAGGCGACCTGCACATTGGTTCCCATACAAAAGCTTTTGCTTGCTGTTGCAGTTGCATGGGACATCACACATAGGGCCATAAACCAGGGACCTTAAATGTGACGTCTGCACGCACAGACCTCAGAACATTTCAGCCATTGATGACACTACATTGTGTGCTTCGCTCCTTCACCTCAAGATGTCTAAAAGCTAAGTACCCCATTGGTGTTTTTTCTTCTTTGACATCTAGCTAAACCTTGGTTTGTTGAAGTAAACTTTAGCCGATGTCAGCAAACAAGGGCAAATGCCAATGTGGGCGCCAGATACCCCATAAAGATACACACAATTGCTGCATTTTTTGCCTAGGCCGAGAGCACAATCACACCGCTTTCTCTATCTCCCAATCCTTCATTCCTAAGACCCTATGCAGCTGTCTGGCTGCACTTAATCTTTACCTAGAAAACCAATTACTTAAAAAATTAGCACTTAGGATGGATCCCATTTCGGAAGCTTTGACTGAACCTCTACGAAAGAAGGCCAAGATTTCTAGGCCCTCTTCCACTGCCTCTCCACTTTCCGATGCCCTGCCAGCTACCAATTTAGGAGCTGAGGGATGTCCAACAGATCCGTCGACTTCGACGGCGACCTTTGAGGAAGCTGCTTCACAGTTGACGTCAAGCACATCCACGGAGCTAATCCAGACATTGGCTACCACTGAGATTGAGGGGGAACCAGACACAGCCAGCCCTCCGACTGGGATACCTCCTTCCGACACAGCTACCCTTAGCCAGGCATCTGATTCCAGGCCTACGCCTAAGACTACTCCAGTTAAAAAGAAACAGAAAACCAAACATCTGGCTACACACACCGAAGGCCTACCTGATTGGCAGTCCTTCACCTCATCCTTGATGCAGGCCATTATGGCCCTTAGGCCCTCAGCCTCTTCTCCATCTACTCTTCCTCTCCTCGGCCATAGGCCTGCCACTGTCTCCTCTCTTCCTCCACCTACTTCACAAGAAAGGGAAGAAGAGCAAGCAACCTATTGTTTATCGTCTGAAGAATCGATGTCTTACACCTCCCAAATAGCCTCTCCCCAAGAGTACTATTCCCCAGAGGAAGAATCCATTGAAGGGGACTCCCTCCAAAGGGTATCATCTTTGGTGAGGCCATAACCAAAATGAAGGAGTATTTCAAATGGGACACCTCAAATGTCTGATACTCAAAAAAGGTATTATGAACTATTACAAGTGGAATCTCTCTCCCCTTCTCCCATTCCACCTGTCATCCCTGCCTATTTAGATGCCTTTTCCTCAGCATCTAAGACACCAGATTCTCAGCCACCTGCCCCTAAAAGGCCATACCATTTCTACAAGGTGTCTGATGACCAGAAATTTCTAGTGAAACCATCCCTGGCAGATCCTGCTGTGATTGCCATTTCACCAGATAATCAGGCCAGACTGATTTTGTTTGCCTCTCTCTTATCTACAGACAAAGATAGCAAAACAATGGATAGAATTGGAAAGAAGGTTTACACGTCTTCCACATTGGCCTTTAGAGCCATCGGCTATCAAACCCATATGACCAAGTATGCTCAAGCCACCACTCTGCTGGCTGCTACTCCAGACTGCCCCACTAAATTTGACATCTCTTCCAAACTATCTCTGGCTGCCCAAGTAACCTGACACTCCGTTAAATGTAGTTATGGTGCTGCAGAGGTCTCTGCATGCTCTGCAGCATCTGCCACTGTACTTAGGAGATATTCCTGGCAATGAGTGCAACACTTGCCAGAAGACTTCAAGTCTAAAATCCTAGATGCCCCTCTGGACCCTGTCTTCTTGTTTGGATAACAGACAGCAGACCTATTCAAAAATCTGCAAGAAAAGAGTAAGGAATTGCAAGATATCAAGCATCTTCTGGTGTCTCCTATTCCCAAATATTACAGGAATTACCCTGCCAAAGCCACCTTTGTCAGGAGAAACCCTGCTCCAGCTGGACCTACCTCTTCCAGACACAGAAGAGGGGCCAGAAGACAACCCCCTTCCAGACCAGCTGTATCTCAGCCCCCCTCTAGACAGCCCTTTCAAGATAGAAGAGACCCCAACAATGCATGACTGCCTTGCCCAACTCCATCTTTCTGCCTGCCTGTCCCACTGCCTCCCCTTTTGGAAAACCATCACCACAGACAAATGGGTTCTGACTATTATTCAAAAAGGATACTTCCTCTCCTGAAAAGAAAAGCCACCCTTAAGGGGCATCCCCTTCCCCCAAAAAAATCAGAGACGCCTCTTCCCACAGATTTTGAAAGACCTTCTGAACTTGGGTACTATAGAACCTGTCCCTCCAGGACAGGAAGGAAGAGGCTTCTATTCAAGACTGTTTCTGGTCCCCAAGAGATGGACCATGGAGACCAATTCTGGACCTTTCCTTCTTAAATCTATTCTTAAAAGTTCCCACCTTCAGAATGTTGTCCCTACAAAATTTACTCCCTCTTATACCACCCCAGGCTTTCATGGCCACACTCGACCTGAAAGAAGCCTATCTGCACATACCCATTTACCTTCCCACAGGAAATTCTTACACTTTTCTGGACCCTCCACTAACTAGAAATTTACTGCATTGCCCTTTGGTTTGTCCACTGCTCCAAGAGTGTTCACAAAATGCCTGGCTCCTGCCATAGCCTATTGCAGAACACAGGGGTTTCAGATTTACCCCTACCTGGATGACATCCTGATCCTAGCAGACTGCAAGGAAACCCTGTTAATCCATCTAGAGTTCACCATGTGCCTACTCCAAAGACCAGGTTCATCCTCAACTTCCCCAAGTCTTTCTTGACCCCAGAACAAGACAAAACATTTCTGGGTTGCAGGATCAACACAAACTTAATGAAAGCCTTTCTTCCCCATGACAAGGTCAGTTCCCTGTCCTCCCACTTCAAAGCCCTTCTGCAGACCCAGCAAGTAACTGCAAGGCAATCCTTACGAAACCTAGGCCTAATGGCAGCCACCATTCCCATGCTACCACTAGCCAGAATGCACATGCAAAAGCTACAGTGGTATCTAAAAAATGTATGGTCTCAGCACCAACATCCTTTAGAGCAGGAAATCACTCTCTTGCCCTGCCTACAGTCAGAGCTAAAATGGTGGATTCAGCAAATTCAGCTGAACCTGGGCCTTCTGTTGCAGTTACCCACCCCAAACTAGTTCATGCATACAGATGCTTCAGACTTAGGATGGGGAGCCGCAATGGCAAACTACAGGGTTGAAGCAAAGTGGCACCCTTCCTTAAAGAACAAACACATCAACTTGAGGGAAATGACAGCAGTCCTTCTGGCACTGAAAGCCTTCCTTCCACTCCTACAAGCAGGTGTTCTCCAAGTAATAACAGACAGCACCACAGTTATGTGATACCTCAACAAGCAGGGAGGGGCAAAAGCATACCACCTTTGCAGACTAACCTTACTGATCTGGGACCTAGCCTCACAACACAACTTGTCCCTTCAGGTAACATACATCCCCTTGCAGGACAACAAACAAGCAGACCTTCTCAACAGGACATTTTCTCCAAATCACGAATGGATGCTAGACAAGAATGTCTTTTTAGATATTGTCCACCAGTGGGGCACACCTCAAGTAGATTTATTTGCCTCCCCCAGAATCGACAACTGCAAACCTTCTGCTCCAAGACCTACTCCCCACTAGCTTGGAGTGTAGACGCATTCAGCATTTCATGGAAGGTAAGGTTTCTATAATACCTTTCCTCCCTTCCCATTAATTCAAAAAGTCCTCCTGAAAATCAGGAGAGATAAACCAAAAATCTTGTTAGTGACCCCCTACTGGGCAAGGCAGCACTTGTTCCCCCTACTAATCAATTTAGCCAAGGGCAATCACCACAAGTTACCCCACAAGGTGGACCTTCTACTACAGCAAATGGGAACCCTCATCCACCCACACTTGCAGATGTTGTCACTGACACTGTGGGTGATTAACTTCTGATTCCCTTCAGGCACCACTACTCAGAGGACATGCTTTCAGTCCTGAGGGAAGCCAGGAAACCTACTACAAGAAAAATCTTACTTAGCTAAATGGGAGAGATTTTCAAAATGGTGTCTGGGCAAGGGTAGGGATCCATGCATCGCAGATCCCCCAGTAGTTCTTGCCTATGTGTGTCAACTAGTAAAGGGGGGACTTTCATACTCTTCAGTGAAAGTCCACCTTTCAACAATCTCAGCCTGCTTGCAACTAGACCCTCTCCTACGAGCCAGGCTCAATGTGAAGCTATTCTTAAAAGGGGTCTTGCACATCAGACCACCAAGAAAACCCATCCCACCATCCTGGGACCTGAACTTCATCCTGGAAAAACTAACACAGTCTCCATTTGAACCTGCTAATACGGCTACTCTGCAAATGTGCACTTGGAAAACAGTCCTGCTAGTGACTATAACCTCAGCCAGAAGTGTGTCTGAATTACAGGCCCTAATGGCCTGCCTTCCATACACTACTTTCCACAAGGACAGGGTAACACTAAGAACTAACCCTTCCTTTATGCCGAAAGTGGTCAATGATCTGTCCTTAAACCAATCTATTCATCTACCCACCTTCTACCGCTCTCCCACCAATGAAAGTGAGAGAATACTCCACTCCCTGGATGTACACAGACAGCTAAGGTTTTACCTAGTCAAAACAAAATCCATAAGAAAATCCAGTCTGCTCCTTGTTTCCTTCCACCCCAGGGCCCT
This sequence comes from Protopterus annectens, assembly GCF_019279795.1. Classification (NCBI taxonomy): domain Eukaryota; kingdom Metazoa; phylum Chordata; order Ceratodontiformes; family Protopteridae; genus Protopterus; species Protopterus annectens. The sequence goes on along the minus strand of NC_056725.1, from coordinate 1,278,324,532 downwards.
GGACAAGGCAGTCTCCAAACAAACCATCGCATGTTGCATTAGAAAAACTATTTGCCTATGTTTTTCACACCAAGGCAAAAAACTCCCAAGGGAGTTAAAGTTCACTCTGCCAAGGCAGTGGCAGCCTCCAAAGCCTTCTTAAAAGGCCTGGACACTGCATCCATACTAGAAGCAACCACATGGTCCACCATTCACACTTTCATCATACACTACAAGTTAGACAATATCTCCAGAGCACGTGCAGGACTTGCGAGAGCAATTCTGCAGGGCTTTGTGGAATCAACTTCTTCTCCCTCCTCCCAACTAAGCTATGGTACTCTCCTACACCAAGAGTACTGCAACATAGGAATAGAAGGACATAGAATAGTTTTGTAAAATCTTACCATAACCATAGATGTCCTTCTCTTCCATGTTGCAGTATTCCTTCCCACCCACTTTACCCCCTTATCCTTTTTCTCTCACTCATTACTGATCAGTCTTGGGTCTCCTGGGGGTTACACCGATCCCAGTGACAAATTTAACCACAAAATGGCACCTTGATCCTATGACTGACATCACTGGCTACTCTACTTACTCCTGTCCTGCTGGGCTTTCAAGTTCTGAGGTCTGTGCATGCAGACGTCACATTTAAGGTCCCTGGTTTATGGCCCTACGTGGGAAGTCCCACACAACTGTAACAGCCAAGCTGAAGCTTTTGTATAGGAGCCGACATACGGGTCACCTGAGGCTGAAAATCCCACACGAAGAATACTGCAACATAGAAGAGAAGGACATCTATGGTTATGGTAAGATTTTACACAACTATTCTTTCTTGTTAATAAGGATGCTCCTTATTGAAGTTATCGGCAGCCACCAGTGATGAGAGACTTCAGAAGTGGCCTCTACCCCTTCGCTACACGTTGTCACCAATCCAGGACCTGATGACACTGGCAAAGGACTTTCTGTATTTCCTTAAGAGTCTGCCACCTCTCACAGATCAAGTATTAGTGTTGGAATTTCCTTGCTAAAAATGGAAGAAGGAAGCATCTCCCCCTGAAGATTCTAATTCTTCAGGCTGGGAGGTAGATGGAACTGGCTTATACTGACTAGATATCCTGCCATTTTCCTGCATGCTAACACTGAGGGCATCTTGTCCTCTACATCCCCAGTAGAGGATTTGTCATTTGAAAACACCCATTATAGAATGAAGAATTTCTTCAATTGGAAACCTGAAGAATTTCTTCAATTGGAAACCTAAGGACTACTTGAGATGCAGAGAACTTCTTTGAGTGTCTGAGCCTAAGTTCTTTTCTTTGTCTCTGCTTACTGAAGCTTTGGAGTATGCATTCACCAGTGTATCTTTGAAGCTGCATTCTCAGGAAGTCTGACCATTTCTATACAGTTCTGGATGTCTATAAATATTTATACAAGAGCCTAACTGCTGTAGTACCCTACGGACAGCAAGGGATCCTGTGGAGCTCCAACCAAAAACTCATTCCATACTGACAGGGAAAGTAGGGGCACGTGAGTGATGAGGGAAAAAGTTTGCGCTTCTGCTGTCCTGACCTTCAGGGGTCTGAATGTTCATATCAAACCCATCATAAACATATGCTCAAGTTCCAAGGGACTCCCTTGTCTCTACTTAAAGTTAAGCCAGTGTAGATGCCGGATAAAGCCCTAAGGTAAATAAAAGCGCTGGATCTTTGTACTCTCTCCTACCAGGTTGACAAGCACTTTACTAAATGTGGCTGTGATGTACTGTACCCTCAGAGAATGTTGTTTTTGATTACATTTTGCAAGTCCTTTCAACAATGGAATGAGGTTATGGTGAGAGGATACCTTAGGATCCTGGGTACATGACATCCTTAGTCCTCTCAGTTCCCTTTGCAAAAGTTCACATAAAATTTATTTATTTTATTTATTTTCAGTTTGTTTACCGGGGAAGTCCACTGGGCCACAAAGTACCCATTTTCAGTGGAGGCCCGGGGAGAAAAGTTCCAAAGGCAGTACAATCAAGGTTACAAATGCATGAGATAAAATACAACAGAAATGTACAGTCAGGAAGCTGAGATGTGAATTGCAAGTATGTGAATTGCAAGTATACATAGTAAGAACAGTGCAAAAAATTGCAGTTGTACCTGCAGCACACCAGACTTACTGACCTGATAAACTTAATCACCTGACATTACAACTCACTTCTTTACATACTTAATACTACATTATCTCTCTCTCCAACTTTCTTATTGAAACCACTACATACTTACATTTTCATCCTCCTTTTTTCCCTTAATTCGTAAACATTTGCAAATCTCTTATATTAACTTTCTCTTTCCCATAATACTCATTGCTACAGACTAAACTGAAACACTAACAAGCATCTACTATTTATCTGCAGCTAGCTTATGTATGTAGAATGCTGCTACATGCCATATTTTAAGCTGCAAATGATCTACTCCTACAATAAAACATTGTGACCTAGAATCTAAATGTGTATGCTGTTTGTATGTATGTGTGTATGTATATGTATATATATGTATGTGTATGTATGTGTGTGTGTATATATATATATATATATATATATATATATATATATATATATAAAGAACTAACATGTAGTGTAGTAAGAAATCTCTGCTTTGTTACTGTATTTAAGATTTACAAACCTCAATGTGTATTATAATTGGTCTGCTTGTATTAATGTCTATAATGTGTATATATTGTGTTTTAACTGTCCGCTAATTCTGGAATGTTTCATCCTTGGCCCATTTAAAAGGGACGTGATATTGGCTCAGTTGCCCTTATCTTGGCTAAGAAAGTAAATTAATTAGTTAATTAGAATGAAGAGGATGAAGCCTGTATCGCAGCCACAATGTGTTGACATCTTATCGTAGAATAAGTGTTTCATCATTTGCCAAATTCATACCTACACCCTGTCCTTGGCGTCAAGCTGTTTCCTCAAGAACTGGGAAGAAGCTTTACTTAGCCAGGGGTAATGGACAAACTTTAGAAGAATATTTTTATATATAACTGCTCCAGAAAAGATATGGGTAGTATAATATCATCTGCATTAACAGGCATTTTGTGATGGGTAAAGCACTATTTGAAACTGTTTACTGAAAGTTTGTGGTTTGTCACAAAATCCAATATATTACAGGGGGCATAGTGACGTTTCACTAGCAAATTAGGGACAGCTGAGTGGTATGCTCAGGACACTTGTCTCAGTAATGCCTACCATCATAGTGCCCAATCTTTGAATGTTTCTGTTGTGTCCCACAATATGTAGTATTCTCTGCTATTGACTGCATTTATCACATTTCTTTGACATTTTCATAAGGGAGCTCATATCTCTTGGGACTATGCCATGAATATGTTTAGTAGTTCATGTGTACTGTAGGTCTTGGAGTTGCATTGGGTAGGTACAGTGTAGCTTGACATTTTGAACAGCAAATATTTCTGTGGTGGAGAACCAGTACCCATCTGTAGTGCATGCGTGGTTCCCTCGTGGAGTTGCAGTAAAGTAACACCTGCCCTGCCTTTGGTTCATGCACAGTATTGCACTTTTGATTGGTCAGTGCAGTAATTCTGTATTGGTGCCCAGGCTTCACTAAGTCATCCTTAACCTTTTGGAATCTCTGTGATTTGCCATGATCTTTCTTTCTTGTGTTCTCAGTGCATCTGCTTGGGGACTTTTGCTTTCTAGTTAACAAGGGAAAAAAATGACATTTTGATTAACAAAAGTTTTCTTAACTCCCAGAATTGAAAAAAAAGTCAGTATTTATTTGACTGTAAATAATTCTGATATTATGTCTCTGTCCCATGTTTGTGCTAAGCATGGGTGCCCCAGGATTCCCACTCCTCTTTTCTTGATGTACTAGAAAATATTGGGGTTCAACCAAACACCCTAATAATAGTCGACTTCAACTACCCCACCATTAACTGGGAAAACTACTCGTGTACCAACTCCTTAGCTCAACGCTTTCTGGAATTCATGAACTCCAATGCCCTGGATCAACTTGTCTATGCCCCCACCAGGGGCAACAATGTCCTAGACCTAGTCGTTGCCAACGTGAGTGACCGGTGTTCCACACCTGAAGTCAACTCCTCGTTGGTCCGATCCGACCATAAGCTTATCACCCTTGATATCCACGTCCCGCCCCCACCCCCCATTAAGGAAACCACAGTAAAAAATTTCTCCAAAGCCAACTTCATGCTTCTTAAGACAGAAGTGGTGAACTTCATGACACCCATGCAGATGGACAGTACAGTTACAACTGCTGAATCCTACACAAATGTACTCTTTATGCACGTACATGAGTGCATGGATCGTGCTATCCCATACAGAACCAAGACACTGTCCTCCAAAAAAAGGAAGCCAATCTGGTCGTCCCCTGCCATAAACAAACTGTACAACAAAAGGAAGAAACTGTTGCAAAAGAGAGTAAAATCCCATGAGTGGAGGAGCTCCCTTGGTCAGCCTCAGTAAGACGCTGAGATCCCTTATAAGATCCTCCAAAGCTAGCTACAAAAACAAAATCGCCACTAAATCCAAGGACAACCACAAAGCATTCTATAGCTATGTCAAGAATCTAGATGGCAACACCCAGATCTGCTCTGAGTTACAGCACAAAGGCACGTAAATTACAGAACCAGCTGATATTGCCAACATCCTGGCAGATAGGTTCAGTGCTAACTTTACCCCCCTCTCACCCCCTAAAGGGCCCATGTCTATACAGGAAGAATGCAGAGTCCCTGTAATCACAACTACGCAGGTAAAAGCAGGACTCTCTGAAGCCAAAAACACAGCCTCCATGGGACCGAACAACATCCCAGGCTGTGTTTTACACAAACTTCAGAATGAACTGGCTCCCCACTTAAGCACCATGTTCAATAATAGCCTCACATCAGGCTTTGTGCCCATTGAATGGCGCACAGCAACAGTTATCCCACTACACAAAGGGGGAGCCACCACTGATCCTGGTAACTATCGACCCATTAGCCTGACGAGCCTGGTCTGCAAGGCCATGGAATGTATCACCATGGAACTCATGAACAAAGACATTGGTAACCTCCAAACTCTGGATCCCACCCAGTTTGGGTTTGTGAAAGGCAGATCATGCCTCCTGAACCTGATCAACATCTTTGAGGCATTCACCAAAGCCGTGGATGAGGGTAAGGTGGTTCACACAGCCTATCTTGACCTTGCCAAGGCTTTCGACACCATTCCCCATTCTGGAATTATAGCTAAACTCACTAAACTAGGTATAAATCCCTACGTCACAAGATGGGTTGCTAACTGGCTCACTGACAGAACCCACACTGTAAAAGTTGCAGACTCCAAATCTGACCTCAAAGCAGTGACAAGTGGAGTACCACAGGGTTCCGTCCTGGGACCTCTCCTGTTTGGTATCTACTTCTTTGAAGTACAGGCTAACACAGAAGGCCTCTGGCTAATGAAGTTTGCAGATAACTGCAAACTAGGAGCCATAGTCAAGTTCCCAAATGATGTGGACATCCTACAGAAGGGCCTCACTGAGACAGATACCTGGTGTCAGAGCCATGGCCTCAAGCTCAGTGCCAAAAAGTGCAGTGTCATCCCCTTTGGTAAAAACTCTGTACCCATGAACTACCACGTAGGCAGCAATCTACTTAACACCAAATGCGTGATAAGAGACCTTGGGACCCAGGTGGACAGTAGTCTCTCCTTTGGTAGTCACATCGCCACAGTCAGGAAGTCCTTCTACGTGGCACACCTCATCATAAAAGGGTTCTCATCCAGGAAAAAAGAGGTCATTGTTTCCTTCTACTCAACACTCATTAGACCCATTATAGAGTACAACACCCCTTTTGGAATATACCTCACAAGACATCTGCAGCAGCAGGAAAGGCCACAGAAGTACCTCACAAAGAGGATTACTGGCCTCAAACAAATGCCCTACACTGACCGCCTCAAAAAACTCCAGCTTTACTCCGTAGCCTATCGCTTACTCCATGGTGATCTCTGCCTAACATATAAAACTATGTCAAACCCAGAGCTGTTGGATATGCTACACCTAAAGAAATCCCAATCCCTCCGAGCTGCATGCCCGAGGGACCTAAACCTTGTCACCACAATAAACAGGGCACGCTGGAGGGATATATTCCTGTCCCAGAGACTTCCTTTACTCTGGAACAAGCTACCCATCTATGTCAAGCAAAGGTCTTCATTAGCACTCTTCAAGAAAAATCTTGATGAGTGGATGGGAAATAGGAAATACACCCAGGGGATCACTTCTGTGTCTCTGCTCGACAGTGGCACAGGAAAATAACTTTCTTGGGTGGCGTAAGCCATGGAACCTTGCTGGCTAGGCTTACGTTGGCCCTTGGGCCGATAGCCTAGTACCTACCTGTGAACCTATGAACTGGTATTCTTTGAGAGTGCTAAAGCTATTGTAATCCACAGTATTTATGTACTTGTCCACTACAACAAAAAGTAATTTGTGCTTGCTTTATCATGAATATGAATACTGTCTTCACATATCCACTGTTTATGCTAGTACACATTAAACATTTTGAAATTTAACAAGTACACCCTGTCAGTCTTTTAGCTTTGTTCCTTTACTCCTAGCATAGCTTCCTGACCACTAGGACCATCTTACCAGTGCTTCATGCATTTGTTTCATTTGCTACTCATTTTTTTCAGTTGTCCTTAAAAGAGGCTGTGATGCCATGATTTGTTTTTCAATGTCTTTGTCCCTTTTTAGACATTACAGCATAGGATCTGATGTTGTTAATCTTCGTTCATTCCTTACTGATGGGTTATCACTTCTGTCCTCAGAACAGAGCCGGCCAATGTCAAGCTCTCATCAGCCAAAAACTCTCGGGCTAAGGTCCTACCCAGAATGCTCTGCTTCCTGTTACCTCAGATCTCGTTTGCCGCATTGCTGTACAGCCATGTCAAGCCACTCTGTCAGCTAAGTATCTAATTTTTTGAAAGTTTTATACATTGTTCTTTAAATATTTTCCTACCCTATCATATACTTTAGACTGTCTCCCTTTAGTCTTTTCCCTTTATTACCTTTTTTCTTACCTTTGAGGTAATTCTTCATTACCTTCATTGGTAATCCTTCCTTTTCTCTTCTTACCCTTTTGGGTAGCCTTTCCTGTTCCTTTTGGTACTGTTCTTCTTCTCCACGTCGTTATGTCAGATAAGAAAAGTAACGTTGGTTTCAAGCAGTGTAAGAATTGTGGCCGTATGTTACCGCTTTCCGATGGCCATGACTTATGTGTCTACTGTCTGAATGTCTCCTGCCTTACTGTGGATCCCCAGTGTGGGATTTGTAAAAACTTTTCTACCAGGACTCTTAACGAGAGGAAGAATAAGTTAATTTTGAAAGTTCTTCTCAAGTCTCCTTTCTCTGAGCCTATTTCTGGGTCGGAGGGCTCACCCCCTCCTGTTAAACCCTGTAAGAGGCGTTCTTCCTTTTCATCATCAAAGTCGCTCCCCTTTTCTCTCTCTGGAGATCGTATGGAGTCGACTCATAAGAAGGTGAAATTGATTACTACTTCGGAGCTGCCACCTGTGACCTTGTCGGCTTCAGGCTCGGCACCCCCCAAGTGATTCTGGCACCAGCCATGTCTTCCTTATCAATACCGGCACCGGAGTTTCTGGTGCAGATAACTATGGCTCCGACAGTTTGGTCGCAGCCCTTACCAGCACCGTCCATGCAGGTATAGTCCCCTTCCTCATTACCGGTGCAGACACTTTCCTCAATGGCACTGTACCCATCTGGGCAGACTTTTGCCTTTACGCTGCAGACACCTTCAACTACTATGGTGCTGACATCGTCGGCACAGACTACTTCCACACCGTTTTCTTCGGTGCAGATGTCCTTGGTTCTGGGCTCTGCACCTATTGAATTAGCAAGGATCAAGTATTCTCCTTCATTGTATCCATTTGCTGGCAGTCAATTTAGTCCTTTTCTAGAAAGGCCAGAATCGCCATCAGCTTTCTCCAGCCAACCAAGAGTCTCTCTGAACAAGATGTGTTGCGGCTTGTTGACCAGTTGCTTGTGGCCAGAGTCTCTCTTACCCATCAAAGTCCACGTTCCCTCCTTCAGGTGAACGTATATCTCCTCAAACTCCAATGTACACTCCTCCTTCGACTTCTACCCAAGTTTTGAAGCCTATTACTCTGACATTAGCTTCCCTTCCTCCGTCTCCAATAGTGGATCTCACTTTGGAACCAGAGTCGTCCTTGTGGCCCTTGGTGCACTGGGCATCGAGCTCTTCTCAGGCCAGTGGCTGTGCCATGGGAAAGGGCATTCCTGGTTCCACGCCTATTTTTTCTATGGCACCCTCCAGGGATCCTCTCTCTCTCACGGTCCATGGTTCTCTTGAGACTCCTGGTCTGGGGGTGGGCTCATCGGGGTGGAATGTGAACCCGGTTCCGAGGTTGTCATGCTCGGTTCTGGACTCCCATCCCTATTTGGGCAGGCCGGCCTTCCAGGCCATGGAGAGGGCACTTGCCTCCACTGGCAAATCCCACATGTCTGAGTCCTCTCCCCACTCTCTGCCGCAACTTTCACAAGCCACAAACACCAGACACCGGGCACAAGGGCCTCAGGTTTCTCCTCCTCAGGAGACTCCCTCTTTGCAGTCTTCCCCAGAACTTTCCACTGAGGAAGTACCCTGCAAAACGCTGTGCAAGAGGAAGCACATGGACTCCACTGAGGAGTCATTGATTGAAGATACGGATTTTGATGATGGGGAAGGGTCCCCACGGTCACCCTCTGATGACGTGTCCTTTGGTGACATCCTCGAGATCCTTAGACATAAGGGTGACTGGAAGTCCTCTAATCCTTCTTCTGAGGAATCCGTATTCCTGCAGGCTTTTCGTGCCTGACCCCTACCTCCTGGGACACGCCGCCTGCCGATGAGCTCTTACAGCTCATCGTCCAGCATGCATGGAAGGCTCCTGACACTGGAAGTGATACCAAGGAGACCAGATGAAATATTATCACCCCCAGCTGAGCACCCACATTGGTCATGAGGTCTTCCAGTAGATGGTATGGTGGTGGCAGCTGCAACTAAGAGGGATTTGACAGAAGAGATCCAAACTGTCCGTCCGCTCAACAAGGAGTCCCAGGCGATTGACAGACTAGGGAACCATGTGTTTGCTTCATTGACCTTTGTCGTAAGGTCTTTGAACTATTTGGCACACTTTACCAGGCTTCAGATGGATCTTATCAACCAGCTCTCTGAAACCTTGGCAGGAGCCATTTCTGACGAGGTCCATGACAACGTGGCTTCTCAGATAGCCACCCTAGAGTCCATTTCCAACTCTTCCATCTGTCTTATTTCTCACGCAACGGAAGGGTCGGCTAGACCACAGACGTGGGTATAGTCACCAGACGACATGCCTGGATACGCCTTTACGACTTCGCGGACTCCTTTAAGGCTTCCTTCATGAACACCCCCATCGAGGCCGCTTCTTTGTTTGGCCCTAAAGTGAAAGATACGCTGGCAAGGTGTGAACAAGATGGCAAGACCCTGTCTGCCGTTGGTGTCAGACACTCCACTCCTCAGCAATTCTACTCCAGAAATCAGAGGAGTGGGAAGATGTGGTACAGGAAATCACAGGTCTCTTTCCAGGATACACGTGCCGAGTTCTCCCCTAGAGGCAGAGGGGGAAACTCCAATGGAAGATGCCCCTTTCGGGGCAAAGGAGGTCCACGAAATCTGGATTCCAGAGATTCCTTCTCTGGCCAACCTTGTCAGCACTCCTGAAATGTTGCTTGACTGCTCACCTCTGGAAGTGGTCGGGGGACGTTTTTCATTGTACCCCACTGCCTGGCAAAATATAACCACCAACTCTTGGGTACAATGGATAATATCCAGAGGCTATTGCATCCCCTTCCATCTTTGTCCATTCTCATCCAGAGTATTACCCGATGTTCCACCCAGTCAAAGGGAAGCAGCAGCACACGAAATCCAAAAGCTGCTACAAAAAGAGTCATCCAGACGGTCCCCCCAGACCAGATAGGATCCGGTTTGTACTTAAGGTTCTTTTTAGTGCCAAAAAAGACAGGGGACTGGAGACCAATTCTGGATCTCAGCACACTGAACAAATTTGTAAAAACAGAGAAATTCCGGATGGTCACGGTTCAGTCTATCCTTCCTCTTCTGGAAGAAGATGATTGGATGTGCTCTGTAGATCTTCAAGATGCATATTACCACATGTAAATGGGCAAGCGCTCAAGAAGATACCACCACTTCTGCATAGGAGCCAGTCACTACCAATTTCGAGCTCTGCCCTTTGGTCTCTCTACAGCCCCCATAGTGTTCACCAAATGCATGGCAGTGGTTATCGCTCACTTGCGACTTTAAGGATTCCATGCATTTCTATATATAGATGACTGGCTCTTTACCGCCCCCACCAGGCGTCTACTAGAAAAAGCCCTGCACTACACTCTCCAACAGCTCAAAGCTTCGGAATCACTGTAAACTGGGAGAAGTCCAACACGACCCTAACTCAGTCTTTGGAATTTATAGGGGTACTGTTGGACATGAGAAATTGCACAGCATCCCTTCCGAACCACAGGCTTCAGAGAATAAGGCAACAGGTTCAACCATTGCTCTGTCACCACAAATCTCCCGCTTGATCTGTACTCCCAACTGTTGGGGTCAGTGGTAGCCTCGATCACCACTATTCCTCTAGCCAGATTCCACATGAGCCTCTTTCAGTGGCTACTTCTCACTCAGTGGTACCCTCTACAACATCCTTTGTCTTTTCAGTTAAGTGTAACTCAGAGATGCAAGCAAGATTTCCTCTGGTGGACGTCTCGAAATCCCCAACAATGGTCTCGCCCCTTCAACACCCATCAACCGATAGCCACGGTGACCACGGACGCCTCCCTGATGGGGTGGGGGAGCTATATTAGAGAAACTTGGTCCAAGGCACCTGGTCAGAGACAGAGGCCCTTTTGCATATCAATGTCCTGGAACTGAGGGCTGTGCTACTAGTGTTGCAAGCATTTCATTCCATCCTTCCATCAGGGACTATTGCGATCCAGTCAGACAACATGTCAGTGGTCTGGTGCATCAACAAACAAGGGGGCACCAGATCTTACTCGTTATGCCGAGAGGCTTTGAGAATATGGCAATGGGCGATAGCTTCCAACCGCTTTCTAACTGCAACACACATTCCTCGATAGCAGACAAATTGAGCAGGCGCATTCTGCAACTTCATGAGTGGTCCCTCAATCCTATGATAGCGGCAAAAATCGTCAGCCACTGGGGCCAGCCTTGCTGTGACTTATTTGTCTCCCCAACCAACTACAAGTGCAGCAACTATTTTGCCCTAATCCCCCCTCGGGGACAGTCACAGAGAGACACTCTAGTCCACACTTGGTCCTCGGGTCTACTTTATGATTATCCTCCTCTTCCCCTCATCTCCCAATTTCTGAAGATAGCACGACAGTTGAAGAGCAAAGTGATCCTCATTGCTCCATATTGGCCTCGACAAGTCTGGTTTCCCTTCCTCTGGCCTCACCTTTCTAGATCAAACGTGGATCTTCAATCCATTCCCAACATTGATCTCTCATCTGCAGGGTCTGATTCACCCCAATCTAACAACCCTGAAACTGACAGCTTGGTTTCTCCACTTCCAATGATTGCCAGGCATGAAAACCTCTCGTCCCCTGTGCGCAATATTCTTATTGCATCTCGTAAATCATCCACCAGCCTAATCTATCTTAACAAATGGAAAAGGTTGTCTCTATGGGCAGCGAATAAACAATTAGACCCCTTGTCAGCCCCAGTTTCAGTGGTGCTGGAATACTTATCACATCTTTTCCACTCTGGGGTGTGTGCCTCTACTATACATGTGCATTTAGCTGCCATCTCAAATTTCCACATTGGTTTTCAAGATTCTTCACTTATGTCACACAGACTCTGTAAAACTTTCTTGAAAGGGGTTATTCACCTAAAACCTCCCTTTAGAGAACCGGTACAGCTTTGGGATTTGGCATTGGTTCTGCAAGCTCTAACAGCTCCCCCCTTTGAACCTGCATCTTCATGTGATGTAAAATATCTCTCTTGGAAAACTTTGTTTCTGATTGCAATCACATCGGCCAGACGCTTATCAGAACTTCAAGCCTTATGCATCAAACCTCCCTAACTTTATCTTCCATAAGGAAGGGTATCACTGAGAACTAATTCTTCCTTTTTACCAAATGTGGTGTCAGAGTGGTTTATCAACCAATCTACTGACCTTCCAGTGTTCTTTCCTAACCATTTTAACAAAGGAGAGTATTGCCTGCACTCCTTGAATGTTCATAAGCAAATACGATTTTATCTGGACAGAACAAAATCTACCCGTAAATCAGGCCAACTGTTTATGACTTTTTCTGGACCTAGACAGGGGTCATCCTGTATCAAAAGTTACACTGGCTTCATGGTTGAGAAATTGTATTACCTTTATCTACAACAAAAACAATCTCACCTTGCCTCATAGAGTCAAAGCACATTCAACAAGATCTATGGCAACTTCAGCAGCTTTCCCTGCTAAGGCTTCCCTCCATGATATTTGCTCAGCTGCAACTTGGGCCAAACCTCATACCCTTATTCTTCATTACAAATTGGACTTGGCCTCCAGAGGTAGAGCTTCCTTTGGCTCCATGGTGCTCAGGAATGTCCTTCCATGAGGGCCACCCAGGGGATACAGGTAGCTGGGGACTCTGTCCCATCAGTAAGGAAGGAACGAAGATTAACAACATCAGATAAAGAAGTTATGTCTTACCATAACTTTCCGTCTGTGTTGTTGATCTTTGTTCATTCATTACTTCCCACCCTCCGTCCCCCATCCAGAGGTTCCTGGTTAATCTCATGTACTCCTTTATTGTAGGACCGTTATGACCAGAGGTAGCCTCTACTTTTATCTATCAACTTGCAAACTCGATCTGAGGTAACAGGCAGCAGAGCATTCTGGGTAGGACCTTTGCCCAAGAGTTTTTGGCTGACACGAGCTTGATATTGGCCGGCTCGGTTCCGAGGACGGAAGCGATATCCCATCAGTAATGAATGAACAAGATCAACAACAGAGACTGAATGTTATGGTAAGACATAACTTCTTTATATGCATGTATCTGCACATTATTTCTGATGCACACGGGACTGTACAGAAAAGACAAACTCCATTTGTCCCTCAAATGGCTGCAGAACAACACAGAATGTAGTTGTTGACAAGTGCCATGTTGTTTCATCTGTTTTGCTTCTTCTCCATAATTAGCAAACCTTACCTACTTTTGTACATCTGGTCTTCTTTTTTGTGACAACATCCTCTTTCCATTTCTTTTTTGTCCAGGTATCGTCAGTCATTTTTTGTATGACCATTGAAGAGAACCTTTTCTAGATGTGGTCATCTGTTACACTTTCTTTGAAGAATCTCATTCATTTCAAAGATAAGCACTCTTGAAGTATGCAAATGCCTGTTGCCATATTTATTATGCCTTATGTCCATTAAGCTCTTAGCTGTCCCTGATTTTGCCTCATATGTTTGCCCTGCCCCTTGTAGAATTTTAGATTTTCTGATAAGTCATTGAAGGTTATGGTCAGTCATTAATGCCTGATGTTAGTTTCATACTACTCATTCTACAGAACAAGAGCTTGCTGGTGCTAAACCTGTTGTTCTAGTAACTGTCTAAATGCACTGGAGTAATATTTAAAAAGTGTCCCTTATTTTAGGCAATTCCTTCATTAGTTTTGGCTGTGTCCCTTATTCTTGAGCAAAGAAGTTTATGTGTAGTAAGTTGTCTTTGCCCCTGTAGTATCTGCTGTAACATTTTTAGCATATGGGTGTCCTTTTTGTCTCAATTTTAACTTTTCGTCAAAGTTTTAGCACTCAAATAATTCCAGATTCTTGGAGGGATTTATTGTAACCTAGTGTAAAAAACTTTTTTGCTGGTAGTCTCTCCCTGCAGATTAGACTTTTGAGGTACCTTTGTTGTTTTTTTTGCATAGTGCTGCATCTTGTGCATTTGTTATATTAGCACACTTAATACTTTCTTCACGTGGAATACAATACATGCAGAATTGTAAACAAATTATGTCCAGATGTTTTTCATGGAAAAGAAAATGATGTGCTGCTTCATGTGAAGTAAAGTACATACAGATGTGTAAAATGGTGTAGAGAAAAAAGTTCTTCCTTTCTGGAGTAATAATGAATGCAGTTGTTCACTGCAGCCACCACTCTCTTTTAGAGTACCTCCTCTCTTTAACCTGTTGCTAATTGATGTTCTTCGTGTTTCACTGTTGCAGTCAATACATTTGGGTAATCCTGCTGGCAGGTTGCCCTCAGCCGACCTGAATTCCAAAGTCTTGGGTCTTGCGTCGGTGGCTTTCACCCTTTCCCTGCCATCAGGTCGTCAGGGGTATAAAAGAAGCAGCCAACGCCATTTTCTTCAGTCTTTCTTGCCGCGCGATGCCCAAAGCAGAAGCAGTTCACAAGTGCCGGTCGGCCGACTCCTGAGATTTTCGGATTTGAGTTTCAGATCCGAAGTCTTCAATAAAGCTAAGTACCCCGTTGGGGAAACTTTTTTCTTGTTCTAGACCAAGTCTTCAATAAAGCTAAGTACCCCGTTGGGGAAACTTTTTTCTTGCTCTAGACCAATGTCAAAAAAAGTTAATAATTGTATTTCTTGTGGGAAGCAAATACCTCATAAGGATTTTCATTCTTACTGTATTCCTTGCCTAGGGCCCAGATCACAATGTTTCTGATTGTCGGTTTTGTGCTAGATGTTCATCGTGCATACAGCTGCAGTCATAACAGATGGGTTCTCCTGCCGTCAGGCGGGTCCTCGGTTGGCCGAATTCCAAAGTCTAGGTCCTGCGTCGGTTGTCGTCGCTTCTTCCCTGACGTCAGTGCGACAGGGGTATAAAGGAACCATCCAACGCCATTTTCTTCAGTCTTTCTTTCCGCGCGGTGCCCGAAGCAGAAGCAGTTCGCAAGTGCCGGTTGGCCAGCTCCTGAGATTACGAAAATTTGGAAACCGAAGTCTTCTTGAAAGCTAAGTACCCTGTTGGGGAAACTTTTCTTGCCTCAGACCGATGTCAGACAAAGTTAATAATTGTATTTCTTGTGGGAAGCAAATACCGCATAAGGATTTCCATTCCCTCTGTATACCTTGTTTAGGCCCAGACCACGATGTCTCGGTCTGTCGCTTTTGTGCTACATTCAACAAACGCACTATTAAGCGTCGGGCGGAGTTCGCCCAGCATTATTTTGGGAAAGCATTTAACTATATTATGTTGTCGGATACTCCGACGCCAGTTTTGTCTAAAAAACGCAAAGATAAGGACTGACACACGAGGTCCGCGGCCTCTACCGACACCACGCCAAAGCCGACTACATGTGGTCCGGTTCTCAGCGAGGCGCCTACGCAGCCCCTGACTACCGACAACACTTCTTTGGCGGTGTCTCCTGTGCCCGAGGTCGCAGGCTGCTCGGCCCACACCCGACTACAGATACCGAAGCCACTCTTGGCGTTGAAACTCAGAATGTGGACAGGTCCACCTCCACTCAAGGTGTCTTCAGACCTTCCTCTTCTTTCTCCATCAAGGCTTTCACTAAGTCTAAAGCAACCATGCACTCTAAGAGACAAGCTACACAGGGCCCATCTCCAGGCCCCATGCCTAAGAAACAGATGCTTAAAATGGCTGAGGATTTAATTACTCTTATCAGAGGTTCTCAGCCCCCACCGGACAAAAGGCCCAGAGTGGAGGAAGATTCCCCCTCCTCTGATCAGGGCTCCATTATTTCAGAGCACTGTGATGATCAGGAACATTCTTACTCCCCTTTTGAAGACTCTGATGCGGAGGAGTCCATCCCTTCTGTATCCCCCCCCTGAGGATTACTCATTTGGGGAAACTCTGCATACCTTAAGGGAACACTTCCACTGGGAAGGCCAAGATTATTCAGATTCCAAGAAAAGGCTTAGGGAATTTCTCTTGCTACCTCAGCACAGGCCTCTGGCTATACCTCCTGTCTTGGACATCCTAGATGATGTTTACTCAGAGGCCTGCCTTAACCCGGACTCTCTACCTCCAGCTCCAGTTAAGCCTGACAGGTACTACAGGGTTCCTGACTCACACCACTTTCTATACAAAAGCCATGCTGCTGACCCAGAAACCATCTCACAGGGCCCCAAGGGAGTTAAGGCCTCCACTACTAAAAATCCATTACCTTCCGAGAGAGATTCCAGATCCTTAGAAAGGTGGGGAAAAAAGGTATATACCTCAGCTACCTTAACCATGAGGGCCTTAAACTGTCAGTTCCATATGCTAAAATACCAACAGTTTTTGTTATCACAATTGAAAAGTAAAATGTCACAACCTGAACAACCAGACTTGAAGGAGTTGCAGGATTTGATGCATAGTGCAGAACAAGTGGGTAAGCATACCTTACAATGTGGTTTTGATGCTCTAGAGGCCTCATGTAGGGCTGCTGTTACAGGATCAGTCATACGTAGGCATGCCTGGCTCAAGGAACAAGCCTTGCCTGATCATGTCAAAGCTAAATTACTAGACGCCCCTCTTCAAAAGGATGTACTATATGTTGTTAATGCTGAGGAGGTATTAAGGAAAATGCAGGAAAAGGCTAAATCAATGCAAACTGTGAAAGATTTTCTACAGGTACAACCCCCGCGTTTTAGTAGAAATTGGCCTTCCAAAAACTGGTCCTTTCCTGCCACGGAGAGACCCCAAAGAGGCAGATACAGGCGCCCGAGGGGCAGAGGACAATCCCAAGGATCGTTTAGAGGCAGACAATGGCAAGCTTCTACACAAAGAGGTGGTGAGGATAACTCGCAATCTTTCAGAAAGCAAACCCAATGACTTTCCCCTTTGCATGCCAAGCAAGTCTCAAATGGCAGCCCCCTTAGGAGGAAAGCTGGCATTATTTTCAAAAAATTGGCAGATTGTCACAAAGGACAAATGGATCCTGGACATTATAAACAGAGGCTACAAATTCCATTTTCACACCCTTCCAAAAATGAGAGGCATGCCAAACCTGCCACACAATCAAAGGGCAGAGGCACAAAGGCTAATTACAGATCTCATAAACATGAAAGCTGTTCAGGAGGTACTTCCGCACGAACAAGGTGAAGGTTTTTATTCCAGGCTATTTCTGGTACCAAGGAAGGGAAAAGATTGGAGACCAATTTTGGACCTATCCTTCCTAAACACATTTCTACTCGTACCAAAATTCAAGATGCTCACTCTACAGCAACTTCTTCCCATGCTGGGCAAGGAGTCCTGGCTGGTAACATTGGACCTCAAGGAGGCATACCTGCATGTCCCAGTCAGACAAAATTGCAGAAGGTACCTCAGATTTCTTGCAGGTTCAACCCATTATCAATTCTCTGCATTGCTCTTTGGCTTATCTACTGCGCCCAGAGTATTCACAAAATGCCTGGCATCAGTAATCGCCTACTGCAGACTTCAAGGGATACAAATATACCCCTATTTGGACGACTGCCTGATCCAAGCGGACAGCAAGCACATTCTTCTGAAACATCTGGCTTATGTAATAATGTTGTTGAACTCTCTGGGATACACAGTCAACAAAAAGAAATCAAGGCTAATACCCTCTCGGAAGATAATTTTCCTGGGTGCCAATTTGGACACAAAGACCCAGATGGCCTACCTCACGCCAGAGAAGTAGGGGCAACTAATTCAATACTTCAGAGCACTAGCAAATTGCACCAGGCTGACTGCAAGGAAAATCCTGCAGGCTCTGGGATTCATGGCATCTTGCATCTTACTAATCCCATGTGCAAAGCTGCACATGAGGAAATTACAATGGTACCTGAAAAACATATGGTCTCAACACAGCCACAGTTTGGAAACAATAATACCATTAATTCCATGTCTGCAAAAGGAATTTCTGTGGTGGGCTCAAGCATGTCAAACAAACACAGGTTTTCCATTCAGCAAGCCTCAAGCAAATCAAGTCATCACAACAGACGCCTCGGACTACGCCTGGGGGGCGCACGTGATAGATCGGTGCATTCAGGGCAAATGGTCCCAAAAAGAAAAGCACCTTCACATCAATTAAAAGGAAATACTAGCAGTAATAAATGCTATTATAGCTTTCAAGGACCTTCTACAACCAGGTCAACTATTGATAAGAACGGACAACACCACAGTTATGTGGTACATAAACAAACAGGGAGGAACACATTCTTACCCCCTATGCAGACTGGCCATGTCACTTTGGAACATGGCCATGGACTTACAAATGGAACTACAAGCACAGTACTTGCCAGGCAAGGAAAACACGCTGGCAGACAACCTAAGCAGGAATATGACAGATCCACACAAATGGAAATTGCATCCAAAAGTTTTTACAGAAATAATCCAAGAATGGGGAAGGCCAGACATAGATCTCTTTGCCTCCCACAAAAATCACCAATTGACAAAATTCTGCTCAAGGATTTTCCATCCAAAGGCCTGGAGAGTGGACGCTCTCTCTTTCAGTTGGACATCAATGACAGTTTATGCCTTCCCACCTCTTCCTCTGCTGCCCAAAGTTCTATTGAAAACCAGAGCAGACAGACCAAAGATGATTCTCATTGCTCTGGACTGGCCAAGGCAACACTGGTACCCACTCCTGAGGAGCCTGACGCATTCCCCACCATGGACCCTGCCTCTAATGCCTCTTCTTCTGACTCAGCACAGCTTCAAAACTCTTCACAGCCAGCTAAAAACACTCAATCTAGCCGCATGGAAGATTCCTTAGCATCACAACAGGCCCTACTCTCCAAGGAGGTGCAGGATGTCATTTTGGAGGCCAGAAGGCCATCAACTAGAAAAGCTTACTCCACAAAATGGAAACGGTTTTGTGTCTGGAATTAGAAAAAGGTCCAGGATCCTGGAAAACTGAATTTACCTCAAATACTACAATATTTAGCTGAGCTGCTAAGCAGTGGACTTTCATTCTCCTCCATCAAAATCCATGCATCAGCCATTTCTGCAGAATACAACACTGATCCACCTTTATTCTCTCACCCTCTCTTAAGACAGTTCCTCAGAGGGGCTAAAAATCTAAGACCTCCAAGGAAACAACCAATACCTGCTTGGGATCTTAATTTCATTCTGGAAAAACTGACCTTGCCTCCCTTTGAGTCAGCTGCCTCATCAGATTTGCAATATTTGTCCTGGAAAGCAGCTTTCCTTCTGGCTATCACCTCAGCTCATAGAGTTTCAGAACTACAGGCTCTCATGGCTGTTCAGCCTTTTATCATCTTCCATCAGGACAGAGTTTCCTTACGAACCAACCCGTCCTTTATGCCTAAAGTGGTATCCAGGGTAGCTTTAAATCAGGCCATACATTTACCTACTTTTTATCCTAATCCTCAAAACAAAGGGGAGAGATTACTACATTCCTTGGACATCCACAGACAACTGCGTTATTATTTGGACAGAACAAAGCCTTTCAGAAAATCCGAACAGCTCTTTGTGTCCTATGCTGTAGGAGCTCAAGGAAAGCCAATTTCCAAACAGACAATCTCAAAATGGATAGCCCACTGCATATGCTTTTGCTATTCCTTTCATGGCAAAACTGTACCTTCTGGCATTAGAACTCATTCCACCAGGGCCACAGCCACCTCTGCAGCTTTCCTCAGAGGAGTTCCTACCAAGGATATTTTGGAAGCAGCCACTTGGAGTTCTGTGCATACCTTCTCCAAGCACTACAACCTACCATTATACTCCAAATCTAGAGCAGGCTTCACCACTGCAGTCTTGCAGGGCATTTTGGCTCCTCCTAGTTCCACCTAGTGCCTACCACCCCTTTCTTAGCTTTGGGATTCTACCCATCTGTTATGACTGCAGCTGTATGCACAATGAACATAGTACAGTTTTGTACCTACCATAAATGTAGATGTTCGAGTGCTAATACAGCTGCAGTCCAGGTTTCCCTCCCTCCTTCCCCTCTTGGGACAGGCCTATAGGCTAACACATCCTCATACAACCTGATTGGGGTTTTCATTTGTGATGTATTTGCTTGCAACTACTGTATTTTGATTATATTGCACTGCATTATTACACAAATTTATGTATTGCCTTCCTTCTGGGGGCACCTGACATCTGGGGCAAGAAAAACTGAAGAAAATGGCATCGGATGGTTCCTTTATACCCCTGTCGCACTGACGTCAGGGAAGAAGCGACGACAACCGACGCCGGACCTAGACTTTGGAATTCGGCCGACCGAGGACCCGCCTGACGGCAGGAGAACCCATCTGTTATGACTGCAGCTGTATTAGCACTCGAACATCTACATTTATGGTAGGTACAAAACTGTACTATTTAGCCAACGCACTATTAAGCGTCGGTATGATTTTGCTTTAAACCTTTTTGGACGCCGATTTAATTATCCTGAAATGTCATCGGATAGCCATTCAACTACCGGAGTTTACAAAAAACGCAAAGACAAGGAAAGAGAGAAACAACCGAGGCCCAAAACCAACGACGAAGCTTCTCCTAAGCCAGTCGCCAGTTCTCAGTGAGGTGCTTTTGCACGTGGAGTCGGCCATGCTGCTGGATACTCAAGGTATTGGAGCCTCGGACGCTAATCCCTCAGATGGGTCCGGAGCCGCTGAGCAGGTACCGGCTTCTGAGGATGTATTCAGACCTAAACATCTTTACATTAAAACGACTTCAGCTTCAAAGGCAAAGACTAAAGCACCTTCTAAAGCAAGGAAACAAACTCAAGAGCCACGTGGACAGGCCTCTATGCCCAAAAAACAGATGCTCAGAATGGCCGAAGACTTGATTACCTTGATCAGGGGTTCCCATCCCCCTCCTGATAAGAGGCCTAGGCAAGACACTGACTATGAATCTTCAGATCAGGTTTCTATTTCTTCTGATTCCTCTTCTGATCAAGAATATTCTCTTCTCCCCCATGAGGATTCTGATGCTGAAGAATCTATACCTTCAGCATCTCCTCCTAAGGACCATTCCTTTGGGGAAACCTTGCATACCATGAGGGAGCATTTCCACTGGGAGGGCCAAGATTTTTCAGAATCTAAAAAGAGGCTCAGGGATTTTCTTT
This sequence comes from Protopterus annectens, assembly GCF_019279795.1. Classification (NCBI taxonomy): domain Eukaryota; kingdom Metazoa; phylum Chordata; order Ceratodontiformes; family Protopteridae; genus Protopterus; species Protopterus annectens. Next base: position 1,278,303,465 of record NC_056725.1, on the reverse strand, counting down.
TACTACCTCAGCACAGGCCTCTAGCCATTCCTCCTGTGTTAGACATTGTAGATGATGTGTTTTCAGAGTCTAGTCTGACCCCTGGCTCCTTACCCCCAGCTCCTGTTAAGCCTGACAGATATTACATGGTTCCTGACTCACACAAATTTTTTTTTAAAAACCCTGCTGCTGACCCAGAAACTATTTCACAGGGTCCAAAGGGAGTTAAGGCTTCCACTGCAAAAAACACAACCCCCTCTGACAGAGATTCAAGGGCACTGGATAGATGGGAAAAAAAGGTTTACACCTCTGCAACTTTGGCTATAAGGGCCTTAAACTGTCAATTTCATATGCTTAAGTATCAGCAACATGTCATGGGATTGCTTAAACAGAAAATGTTAAATTCTGAATGTGCAGAAAACAAGGAAATGCAGGATTTATTATATGTAGCAGAACAAGTTGGAAAACATACTTTGCAATGTGGTTTTGATTCTTTGGAGGCCTCCTGCAGGGCCACAGTTACGGGTTCTGTAATTAGGAGGCATGCTTGGTTAAAGGAACAAAATCTGCCTGATCATGTTAAAGTTAAATTAATAGATGCACCTTTACAGCATGATACTTTGTTTGATGTTAAGGCAGAAAAGGTGTTAAAGAAAATGGAGGACAATGCTAAATCTATGCAAACTGTCAAAGATTTTTTACAAGTACAGCCACCTAGGTTTAGTAGACACTGGCCTACAAAAAATTGGTCCTTTCCTGTGTCAGACAGACCTCAAAGGGGCAGATCCAGATGCCCTAGGGGCAGATCCCAGACGCAAGGTTATTATAGGCCCAAGCAATTGGATGCTTCTGCCTCCAAAGCTGGAGAAGATAGATCACAAACATACAGAAAACAGTCCCAATGACTTCCCCCTGCCTGCACCAAGCACTTATCTTCTGGCAGCACCCTTAGGGGGAAAATTAGCACTTTTTGCTCAAAATTGGCACATCATATCCCAGGACAAGTGGGTTCTAAACATAGTGTCACAAGGCTACAAGTTCCATTTCCATACTCTACCAAAGGCAAACGGCTGGCCAGATCTGCCAAAAAATCAATGGGCAGAGGCACAAAAACAAGTCTCATCCCTCATGGACGTGGGGGCCATTCAACAAATACCAGAGCAAGAGCAGGGACAAGGAGTTTACTCAAGACTGTTCTTGGTACCCAGAAAGGACAAGGCCTGGAGGCCGATACTGAACCTATCTATTTTGAACACTTTCCTGGATATTCCAAAATTCATAATGTTGGCTTTGCAGCAGCTTCTGCCCATGCTGGGCAAGAATGCTTGGCTTGTGACTTTAGACCTAAAAGAGGCATACCTGCATGTTCCAATCAGACAATCATGCAGAAGATACCTAAGATTCAAGGCTGGTTCAATGCATTACCAATTCTCTGCGCTGCCCTTTGGCTTATCTACTGTGCCCAGGGTCTTTACAAATTGCCTGACACCAGTAATTGCATTCTGCAGACAAAGAGGAATACAAATATATCTTTACTTGGACGACTGTCTCATTCAAGCAGAGAACAAGGACATCCTACTTCAACATCTGGCATTCGTCAAAAGACTTCTAACTTGCCTAGGGTACACAGTCAACAAAAAGAAATCAAAACTAGTACCCTCACAATAGATAACATTCCTGGGTGCAAGCTTGAATACAACTGCCCAGGTGGGTTATCTCACGCCAGACAAACAAAGGCAACTGACTACCTATTTCAAAATGTTGGCAACAAAGGCCCAGTTATCTGCAAGAAAAGTTCTGCAGGCTTTGGGCTTCATGGCATCCTGCATCCTACTAATTCCATATGCAAGACTGCATATGAGGAAACTTCAATGTTACCTAAAAAGTGTTTGGACTCAATATTTCCACAGCCTGGAAACAGTCATTACTCTCATTCCCTGACTGCAACAGGAGTTTCGATGGTGGGCAAAGGCTTGTCACCAGAACAAAGGACAGCCATTCACATTACCTCGAGCCAGGCAGACGCTAACAACGGATGCATCAGACTATGCCTGGGGAGCCCACATGGCAGGAAAATGCATTCAGGGCACATGGTCCTCAAACCAAATACATCTACATCAGAATGCCCTGACTGCCTTCAAGGACCTACTTCATCCGGGACAACTACTGATAAAGACTGACAACACCACGGTCATATGGTATATAAACAAGCAGGGGACATTCTTGCCCCCTTTGCAGACTAGCCATGACCTTGTGGGACACAGCTTTGACTTGCCAAGTACATCTGCAGGCACAATTCCTGCCAGGAAAGGAAAATACTCTGGCAGACGAACTAAGCATAAACCTCATGGATCCCCATGAGTGGAAGCTGGATCCACAAGTCTTCAGCATGATAACAAGGAAATGGGGATATCCAGACATAGATCTGTTTGCCTCCCTTCTCAATTACCAACTAAAAAGATTCTGCACAAGGACTTATCACAGACAAGCATGAAAAGTGGACGCCCTATCTTTCAGCTGGAAAAACCTATCAGTATATGCCTTTCCTCCACTGCCTCTCCTCCCCAAGGTGCTCCTAAAGGTCAGACAGGAGAAGCCAAAGATGATACTGATTGCCCCAGACTGGCCACGCCAGTACTGGTATCCAATACTAAGAAACGTATCTCTATATCCAGCTTGGACCTTACCTCAAATACCTCGACTACTGTCCCAGCAAAACAATCAGATCATGCACAGCCAACTCAGGGCATTAAACTTGGCAGCATGGCGGATAATGTAGTCATACAAAAAGCACCTCTCAGTAAAGCTGTGATGGATGTCATTCTGGAAGCCAGAAGGGCCTAGTACAAGAAAGTCTTATGCTGAAAAATGGAAGAGATTCTGTGCCTGGAACCAGGCACAAGGAACTGATACAGCGGTACCAAATATTCCTCAGGTTTTGCAATACTTAACTAAGATGCTGGACAAAGGCCTATCTTTTTCATCAATTAAAATTCATGCCTCGGCCATTTCGGCTCATTACAATACAGAGCCACCACTTTTTTCTCACCCTTTATTAAGGCAGTACCTCAGAGGAGCAAAAAATTTAAGGACCCCAAGGAGACTACCAATACCTGCATGGGACCTCAACTATGTCTTGGAAAAGCTCACCCTACCTCCTTTTGAGCCAGCCACTACTGCTGATATGAAGTTTTTATCTTGGAAAACAGCTCTGCTCTTAGCAATTACTTCTGCAAGATGAGTTTCAGAGCTACAGGCGCTCATGGCCGTGGAACCTTTCATCATTTTTCATCCAGACATGGTCTCCCTGAGGACAAACCCAACATTTATGCCTAAAGTAGTGTCCATTATGGCTGTTAACCAAGCCATCCATCTGCTAACCTTTTACCCAAATCCACAACACAAGGGGGAGAGAATTCTGCATTCTTTGGACGTACACAGACAGCTTAGATTCTACTTGGACAGAACCAAAACTTTCAGGAAGACAGAGCAATTACTAGTGGCATATGCTGCAGGATCACAAGGAAAGCCTATCTCAAAGCAGACTATTTCTAAGTGGTTAGGCCACTGCATTTGTTTCTGCTACTTACACCATGGCAAGCCAGTGCCTAAGGGTATTAGGCCTCATTCCACCAGAGCTGCAGCCACCTCAGCAGCCTTTCTCAGGGGAGTACCAACCACAGACATTTTAGAGGCGGCTACTTGGAGTTCAGTGCACACCTTTACAAAGCATTATCATCTGCCACTCTACTCTAAATCCAGGGCAGGCTTTGCCACTGCAGTTCTGCAGGGCCTCATACTGCTGTGTAGCTCCAGCCTCCCAACCATAGCTTTGGGACTCTACCCAAATGTAATGACTGCAACAGTGAAACACGAAGAACATAGTACTGTTGTGTACACTTACCATAAATGTAGATGTACGAGTGTATTCACTGTTGCATTCCAGGTTACCCACCCGCCTTCCCACTTTTTTCTTTTGGATCTTATCTTTCCTTCTCTGATTTATACTACCTATGTGGTGTATTTGCTTATAGATGAAGGTAAAATTTATATTGGTGTATTTCTGAATATATATATATATATATATAAAGTTTGGCTACCCTTTTTGGGGGCACCTGACATCTGCTGCAAGAAAAACTGAAGAAAATGGTGTTGGCTGCTTCTTTTATACCCCTGACGACCTGACATCAGGGAAGGGGCGACAGCATCCGACGCAGGACCCAAGACTTTGGAATTCAGACCGGCTGAGGGCAACCTGCCAGCAGGATTACCCAAATGTAATGACTGCAACAGTAAATACACTCGAACATCTACATTTATGGTAAGTGTACACAACTGTACTTTCTTTAATGTGCAATGCCAAGTGCTTGTTCCCCACTCCATATTTTCTTTGTTGTATTTATTCAGGTTTAACAATTTAAGTAGCGTTAACTTCTAGGAAGCAAGCATTTTAGCCTGTTAATATCAAAACATGCCATATATTGCTGCTGCTCATCGACATGGTATAGCTGATTTGTTAAAACTTTCTTTTTCTCCTTTCTAAAAGCAAATGAAGAAATATCCATGCAGACTATGTGAGAAGTCTTTCAGTTCTTCACACAGTCTTTGTCGCCACAATCGCATTAAACACAAAGGCATTCTGAAAGTATATACATGCTCGTAAGTTACATTTCTGCTACTTAAAGTATGCTTGATGCAAGCTGTAGTATTCCACACATGCTGTGTAATTTTAGCACTAGTATCCTAAAATTATTCTAAAATGCAGACTAAGTTGATGTACCTCTTTGTTTTGGTATTAGTATATTGGCATTCTCTTACAGGACTATATCTTGTGAACTAATCTCAAGAACACATTTGTAATGCTAAAAGCAGACATTTTACGGGAGAATTGGGCATCCCACAAGACACAGTTTTCCTGCTGAGAAGGTTAAACCTTATGCATTGCGCTGTACCACAGCATAGTACAGTAGTGATAGTGTTGAGCTGTACTTTGGAATGGAAAAAGTTTAAGATAACAAATATGGTGTTACATCTTGACTTTGGACTGGCTGTGCCACATATCTTCTTATATAATGGGCCTTCCCCTTATTGACGTTATCTCCTGCTGTGTATTAAAAGGGAGATCGCAGAGACTCAAAACGTACTTCTTCCACTTTGTTTATGTTGACTTTCCATGGCTTTCCCTTAGTGTATTGACTGATTATGTCGTTGCCGCTGTTCTTTAACATAAAGTAGGTGTAGCTAACAGATAGATAATGTCAGAAGTATATGACATAAAAAAGCAAGCTGCAGCTTTACCCTGGTAGAGAAACAATGAGGGCAGGGCAATAACATACAACAAAAACCTGAGTTTGGTTTGTGATTTTGTATCTGCAGGGCATCAGTACTTTGTGTAATCAAAATGTTGTGTACCAGGAGTTCTGTAATGGCAAGCTTCATAGTGTAGAGGCAGATTTCTCTTTCTATTTCTAGAGCACTTCAGTGATACTGGTTTGTTCTCTGTTTCATTTGCCAAAATGTTCATTTAATTGAAATATGAAAGTTGTTTAACAGCCAGAAGATAGACTTATACATAACTTCTCTTTGCTGATTTCTGCAAATGTTATTTTGAGTGGCCCGCTACAGTAGCTGGAACAGTTGGGTCTGTTCTTCTTGTTCCATGTCTAATGGATTTTCTTACACTCTTGAGCTTCCACTTTCAGGTTGTGTGGACCCTGTTTGGCTCATACATGGTTGTCCATTTGTCATGGTTAAGGGGAGCGTGTGATACATCCCATTTTTTGTAGCCATTTTCAGAGTTTGGAAATCTTCATATTGTTTGTCATGGGAAAAGTCCCATGTTGGATGCTGAAAAGTATACATCTTCCAGACGTTCCAGTGATCAGAGGTGCTTAGCAAATATACTGCCTGTTTTTCTGAAACTTGGTCATGACATTGTTGCTGTTGATAAATGCTAGACTTTCAGCCCCATGACTCACCAGTGTTAAAGATAAAACTTGTAGACTTCTTCAGGATGTACGGTCAAGTAGCAAAGGAGAGGGCACAGAGAGGCAGTTCATCTCAAGATGCCAACCAGTAATACAGGAATCTACTCCAGTCCACCACATTTATCATGACCTCCAGTTCCTCCCACATGGGTTGGTAGTTCAATTAGAGGTTGTCAAATTAATTTTCTTGTGGTTGGTCAGAATCTTTCTTTAGGGGGTTAGACCAAGGGTTCAGATAACTATTATATGCTGGGGCAAGCAGGTTCTCCACAAATGAGCAGGGAGATTGCCCTTGAGTTCCCAGGTGTGTCTCTTGGTCTAAAATCAGGTCTTCTTCCACTGTATCCATGCTCTTGGCTACCAATACTTGACTGTGCAGGTGGCTGCCATAGACAGGTCGGTACTTACGTATTATCGCAACCACATTCTCACGGTTGAGAAATTCATAATGTGTCACGGAAAACAGTTTTATTGAGCTGGAAAGGGGTGTAAGCAAGTAAGTACTGCTGTGGCACACACATTATGAGGCAGGGAGAGGAATAAATGTAAATTTTTCAACTTCTGCTTGGCATATCTCACTTTCACGGTGAACTCCACTCTGCTTCCCCACATGACACATCCTGGCTTGCTGATTACAACCGAAGCAAAGGCAGATTAATCAGGAATATTCCCTCTGAATGTTCTTGGCCAGTTCTCAGGTTTTATTGTATTCATCACTCTTCTTTTAACCGGCTATGTAACTGCTATTTGGCCCGTAGGGGAAATGTGCAAGTTTTAAACTTTTACTTTTCAGAAAGAGTAATTTCTGTTTTCTGCAGTATCAGAATAAAGAATTAGTCACTAATTTTGGCCTCGTCTTTGCATTCCTTTGGTCAATCATTAACTGTTCCTGGGTGTGGATGTATGTGTGTTGGGGGATCAACTGACACTTTACATTGTTTACTCTTCAGATTTAAATTCGGATTAGTAAAGAAATAGTTAGTCATCGTTGTGCATATAAGGAATCACGTTCTTACTATCAGCAGCAACGGTTAGGAAAGGTTTCGCTACTTGTGTTGAAATTCAAAACATTTGTAAATATAACAAGATGATGCAGTAAATGTCTTTAACTGCATAAAAATAAAAATCACAGTTAAATGAGCATTATTTTGTGTTTTTGTTAATGTATCTTTCCTAAAAGAAAAGCTTCAAAACAACTTTTGACACTATGCGAAAGTCGCAACCGCGAGAATGTGGTTGCGATAATATGCAAGTACCGACAGGTCTTCCTATTCCTTTTGTAGGGCCATTGTTTTTCCCCCTTCCCTGAGCTGGAGTTTTATTTATTTAAATGCATTTACCAAAGTACTTGATTTCATTAGACCAATTTCAGTCTATACATGGAAATGCAGAAATTATCAAAACATAGTTATACCAGATCTTACAATGAGATTGTTACAGTTGAATAAATTTGAACAAAAAATGCTTCAGTACAGTAGCACACTAAAATAGTTGTGTAAAACAGATTACTGCACCACTAGATAGCAAACTACATATTTACGGAAATACTTTATGCACGAAAAAAGTTTATGATCAAGGGAATGAGGAGGATAGTTGGTATGGGTAAGCTAGATATTTGAGGTTAGAGTAGGTGATAAAATATTTCGATGTAATAGTCTACTTACAGCTGAATGTTACATCTGAGAACATAATGGAAACTGAGGTGAACAAAGGTGTTATTGTGCATGTCCTGAATGATTGTATTTGCATTTAGAATGGTTTAAAATGTAGACTTTCAACTCAATCTAGAATAATGGGTAAGAGGTAATATCTTTCAGACGAGAAGGAAGAGATTCCCATGACTCTAAACTAAGTGTAAAGAAACAGTGCTTGATACACTGAAATTTGGGACTAGAGTTTCAAATATAGGTTCATCAAGGTCTTAGCTTCTAAGGTCATTACAACCAAGTGACACTTCTGCAGTTGTATCCTACTGATGCCTCTAGACATCAACTATTGCTTGTTCATATTTGCATTAATAATTCCAAAAACATGCCACATACAAAATATTAGAAGATTTCATCTTAAAGATTACACAGTGGTAAACACAACTGTATTAATATTTGACCTCTTATCTAGTGAGATAAAGAGATATTCATTGTTTTTATACAATAGTTATTTATCTTGCCATAAATGTCATGTTTTTCTGAATATCTTGGCAACCAGGTAGCACAAACAGAACTGCTTAGCCATATATGCAAGCTGTCAGCTGGATGAACAAAATGCAGCTGACAGTGTGTGTGTAACCTGAGTGATTGCTAAGATATTCTAAGTTGTTTACAAAATATTACAAACTTAATCATTATGTTTACTGTGACTTAAAAAAATCCAGTTTAAGACCTAAAATCTAAAGAACGCTACCATTATAAAAGTAGTTTACCATTCACAGTTCTTTAGTAACCCGTATTGTTCCAGAGATATGGACATTTGTTTGAAATGTGTGAGAACATAATTTGATTCTATCGAAAAGCTTAGGCTCTGCCCATTGGAAGTTACAATGGAAACTTCCAAAGCTCCATTGGAGGGAATGATGTAAGGAGTAGATTTCTGTTTGCAATCAAGGTAGATAGCAAGTTGAATTAGGCTTGTAGTAGTTGTTCTAGGGTTTCAAGGACGTGACTGGACTGGAAGAGGTCCATATCACCTGCATGGAGCAAGCTTGGAAGCTGCTGTAAGTTGAAGCGGAGTTTGTTGATAAAAATGGAAAGCAGTGAAGGAGTCAGTATTGAATCCTGTGATACACCTTTGTTTAAGGGTGCTTTGGCTGAGCTGGATGTTCCAGTTTTGACTAAAAAGTCCTGATTTGAGAAGTAGTTGTTGAATCACAGTGTTGCTTACAGATTTATGCCCAGGTCTAGTGTGTGGGTTATGAAGATGTAATGGTCTACAAGGTAAAATGCTTTGGTCAGATTGATAAAAATTGCACCTCTAAGAAAGTCTTTGCTCATATTAAGGAATATTTAATTTTTAAGTATCCATATTGCAGTCGTAGTACTTTTTCCTGTACTAAAGCTGTGTTTTTTGAGAGATGGCAGTTTTTATTGTTGGATGTAATCAACTAGTGGTGTATAAATTTGTTTTTCAAATATTTTACCTAAGGTGGGTTAAGGTGAAGATTGGGTGGAAATGTAATGTGGTGCTAGGTTTAGCTTGCTTAGGTAAGGGTTTGACTATAGTGGATTTCCATGTACATACACAACATAATGCAAAATAAACATCATTGATGTGTGGTAGTGCGAGTGAAGAAAAGTCTTTACAGCAGTATATAAACCAGGGGTGTGTATTGTCCGTACCTTGTGGTGCATGTAGTGGAATATGTTCAAGGAGTTATAGGAAATATTTTTTCTTTAATTAGTTTGAAGTAGAAGGGAGTGATGAAAATTGGGGGAGTTGGTACATTTCTGTTAAACATTTTCCCACTTTAGTGGTGACTAAAACTAATTGGTATTTCATATCAATAGGTGCCCATAAACTTTAAAACTTCAGTTTTATTAAAATATGTAAATAAACTGATGTCTTGCCTGTCTGCATTCGAGGCTTACAATGATTAAACACATACATCCTTTACACCCTTTAATTATCCATAGAGAAAGAAATAACTAATCAAATGCATAGAAAGATTTGAGATGTATATCATTAGATCACTGTTCCAGTAATAAAGACAGATGGGATGTATCTTTCCAAGGATAATGTACATATTCTCAGATTGCGGATGGTTAGGAGCTCCTTCCTTGTGCACTGTCTACATCTAGCCTTAGACCTAAGCATGAGGACTGTGAGTTGATACTTGAAGGAGAGCCGCACTCAGACTAAAAAAAAAATATTTATTTCATCATGGTTTGGTGTTTCCTACATTTTAACACCATTCTTGGACTATTTACATGTTCTTAAATATTTTTATACGTAATTTCTAAGTGTGACTACATGGGGACTAGCATCTTGAAGTGATCCTGATTGTTTAGTCTGCCTCAAGGTATCCCACAATGCAGTGCTTGTCTGTAAAAAAAATTTTACATCACCCAGGCCTCTTTCTTCCTAACGTTCTTGTCACTGCATTGATTCTTCATGCATACACTGCTGTCTTTCAGTAAGTTAGTTTTAAGTAACATTTCATGCGATTCCGTGATTACTAAAAAAACACAAACAATGCAAATGCCACAGAACAGACTTTCAAAGTGCTTTTTACTGCTGCTTCTTTTTAGAATGGCTAAATTGCAGTCTTTTGTGAAGCCTGAATTGTACTTTTTTGACTCATCTCTCATCCCCCTTCACACCTAACTTCCCTAGCTGTCATGGTGCTAAGGGTAATTTGAGCTGTTACCGGATGTGATTGACAGCTCACAGCAGGAGACTTGACTCATGTACTGTTTCCTTGTTCTAGCCTTTACTTTCTTTATGGGTAGGGAATGACCAGGGAGCTGTGATATCTCAGCATGGGTGGGTTTTTAGGAAAGACAGTTTGGGGAGGGAATTGGCCAGAAAACTACCTGTATTCATTGGCCTTGATGACATCAATGAATTGAAGACTGCAGCAAGCTTTTCCAAGGCAGGATAAAAGTTTTTTGAAAGTGAAACCACCACAGTACAGTAAGGTACTGTTCTAGTTGGAGAGAAACAGTCAATTTAAAATGT